>NC_090823.1:49624149-49924149 GCF_000390325.3 Nicotiana tomentosiformis
ATGTGAGCCCGCTACTCTGGATTACGGGCCGTGGGAGTCTGAGCTCCTCCCCCAATCTGCGAAGTAGCTGGTGCAACGGAGATCAATACTGCCTGATCCAATGTACCAAACATGCTCAGGAACAGTGCTAAAGTCCCCTGAAGTCTGTGGGTAACAACAGGCGCCTCTGGTGCCTGTCCCTCAACCGAAGCTACTGGAGGCTCCTCAACTGCTGCTCTAACAGGTGCTCTACCTCGGCCTTTACCTCAGCCCCATCTTCTCGTGGCTCAAGTAGGGGGGCGCGGGTGTCTGCTCAGCTGATCTGGTTACGCGCGTCCTCACCATCTGTTAGAGAATAGAGATACAAAGGCTCAATTTTTGAAATCAACAAATTCGCATGACATGAATGAAAGAAGCGGAGATTTTCCTAATAGTTCTGTAGCCTCTCGAAGATAAGTAAAGACGTTTCTGTACCAATCCGAAAGACTCTACTAAACATGCTTGTGACTCGTAAAATCTATGAACCTAGAGCTCTAATACTAACTTATCACGACCCCAATTTCCCTCCGTAGGATATCGTAATGGCACCTACTCTCTACGACTAGGTAAGTCGATTACTAACAATGATTAAGCCAGTTCTTAAAAGGATAACTTGAAACATAGTAATATAAGTGCCAACACAAAAGAGGAATAAGCCTACGCGACAATAATCATAATAACTTCCCAAGACTGGTGATACAGAGTCATGAACTCTAGTTGAATACATGGAATGATCTCAAGGATCGAAATACAATATTGTTCAAATGGCAAACTGATAGTACAATGTAAGGAAAAGACTCTAAGGTACTGTGATGACCAAGCACCTCTACCTTGAATCCTCGCGATCAACAAGCTAACTCTGCCGGGTCTGATATCTTCAACACCTGGCTCTGCACAAAAATATGCTAAAGTGTAGTATGAGTATACCACGGTCGGTACCTAGTATGTATCAAAACTATCCTCAGTGGAGTAGTGACGAGGTACAAGTCAAGACACTCACTAGACAAGATAACCTGTGCAGAATAGGAGTATAAAGCTAATAATGGAGAACAGAAATTAGTAAATGGCAACAAAATCAACATATGGTATAGATAGTAAAGCAATAAGAACAATGTGAAGTATCATTAAAACAAAATAAGGAACACAAAGGTCAACCAACTAATCAAGTCATTCTAACACAAGTTTCACAATGAAATCACTGTGTGATACCTCATATCATAGTCACAAGTCCCGGGTCTGTGAACCTCATCTTCTAGTGATCCTCCTGATCCCCTCTCTCTCTCTCTCTCTCTCTCTCTCTCTCTCTCTCTCTCTCTCTCTCTCTCTCTCTCTCTCTCTCTCACAGTAGTAACTAACCATACTTCCTGACAAGCCAGATTTGCGAACCTCATCTTCTGCTGAGTCACTGTCATACCCTCATGGCGTATCTGCTTAAACTACCTACGCAACTCCTCCCTGCGAGTCTGTGGGACAAACTTCTCGAAGAAGAGAACTAAAAACTCATGTCAGCTAAAATGTAGTGAATACAACCCCACTGGTGTCCCAAAGACCTGCTGTATGAAGAATATGTTGACACCTAACTAGGAAATCCTGAGCATCCTCTGACTTTGCCCCACTGAACTCTAGAGGCTTAAGCCTCCCAAACCATCAAGTCTCTTCTGCTCCTCATTACTCATAGGTGGGCAAACCCGGCCCGAGCAACAGTAACCGTCTGGGCTGCTGTACCCCCGGTGTCTGGAATCCTTGAGCTAGCTGCTTCGGAGTACGGGTGGCGAGAGTCCGGGCACCTCCCGTGGCTTGTGACGTGGCTGGTGCAGCTGGAACCAAAACTGCTCGAGCAAGGCTCGTGCATACAGTCAAAATCTGGGCCAAGGGCTCCTGAAGGCCAGGGATAACAATGGGCACTGCTGGTGCCTGAACTGGTCCCACCAGCTCAACAACATCTGCTATCTACTCCTTATCTAAAGCAACTGGTGGCTCAACAAGTGTCGCTTTGGCTATAGTACGAATGCCACCTCGGCCTCTTGCGGCCCTAATTGGTGGTATTGGTGGTCGTCTGCCTGAACCGGTCCCATGTGTCCTCAACATCTCTGAGAGAATAGAAGAGTCAAGTTTCAAGCTTTGGAAATAACAAATTCACACGACAAGAATGCAAAAACGTTGAGTTTCCTAATGGTTCGGTAGCCTCTCGATGACAAGTACAGACGTCACTATACCGATTCGGTAGACTCTACTAAACCTGCTCATGACTCATGAGACCTAAGAAACTTAGTGCTCTGATACCAACTTGTCATGACCCAACTCCCACCGGAGCCGCGACGACGCATAACACTATTTGCCAGGCAAGCCAACAGTCACATACTAACTAAACATTTGAATAAATACGGTTTGATAATGTAAACCAAATCCATAGTACAATTGTCTCAACAATAGAATTGTAATACAAAAAATAAAGGAAATAGATTCAAAGTCTGCGAACATCATAGTGGCCACCTCGAAGTCTCCAAATTGAGGCACCAACACAGATCTAGCAATCACCACATCCAGATTTACCTGGATCTGCACAAAAATTGCAGAGTGAAGTATGAGTACAACCAACCCCATGTACTCTTTATGGAACAGAATTAACCTTGGGTTGAAAGCAGTGACGAGCTCAGAAGAAGATAGTCTAAACTAATATAAATGACAACACGGATATAATGATGACAATAGCAATATGTAACTCAAAGTAATTATCAAAATCTACTCGTTCATATTACATGAATATAGACATGCTTTCAAGTATAACAATTAGAGCACAACACTGATAAAAACATGTTAGTTACAGCTTGCATGAGGAATAATACATCTCTATGCGTACATGTCAAGTATGCATGTCAAATGAATGATTTCAAGGTGATATCCCTAGATACTCTCACTCTCAACATACCCAAGTTGTTTGTCTCAAAATGCCAACCTCATCACACACACAATCACTTAGCACTGTACGGGTGTGTGGCATCAAGGCCCCTCACCCAGGCACGTGTATATATCACTGTGCATGCACTCACTGCTGGTATGTCAGTCTCTAGAGGGGTGGATCTTGCCCAAATGTTAATAAAAAGCCAATAAGGCCTGCAGCGGCGTGCTTCCTGATCCACATAATAATAATAATAATAATAATAATAATAATAATAATAATAATAATAATAATAATAATAATAATAATAATAATAAAGAAGCCAATACGGCCTACTGCGGCGTGGAGCCCGATCCACAACAACAATCTTAGCACGGCCCTAGGGCCCGCCTCAATCACCAATCTCTCACTCTCAAGGGCCCACAATCTCATATCACTCGGCCCAATAACCCCACATATGGAACAACAACGATAACATGCGATGTAACAAAGAATGATGAACAAAGACTGAGATATGAAATGCCAATGAAGAATCATGATTGAGCGTTAAAACTACAGTTAAATCAGATAACCCAAAACAATAGATTTAGCCTCAACAGGTCTCAATCAAATAACTACATAGCATAAATATGATTTCTAACATGAATTATGGCTCAATTAATCTAACAAATAGGAAGGGCACGGATAAAACAAGATATGATAGAAACATAGTCCAATAGTCTACCCAGAACATGATTACCTCGGTGCACGCCCACACGCCCATCACCTAGCATATGCGTCACCCCAACACATCATAAATAACATGCTTCCTAGGGATAAATACCCTCAATTCCAAGTTTAGAAATGTTACTTACCTCAAAGAGTGCAACTCAATACTCCAACAATCCCTTGCCTCACGAATCGACCTCCGAACAACTCGAATCTAGCTAAAGCAACTTAATACCATCAATAATAGCTATAGGAAACAATTCCAAAGGATAAAGCTAAGATATTTAACTCCAATCAAAAAGTCAACCCCGGGTTCGCACCTCAGAAGTGACAAAATTCACAAATTCTGGCCACCCATTCAATTACGAGTCCAACCATTCCAAAATGATCCAATTCCATCCACAAATTGACCCTCGAATCACCAAATCTCACTCTCCAATACTATGGTCTAAAATCCCCAAATTTCACTTCGAATTCACATAATCTGGGTGTAATAATCAATGGGTAATCAATATTTATCAACAAAAGTGATTAAATTTCACTTACCTCTTCAATTGTAGCAAACTCCCTCTCAAAAATCACCCTTAACCGAGTTCCAAATCCCCCAAAATGAGAAAAACAAAGAAACCCTTTGAATATAACTCTGCTAGTGAAACTGCACCTGCGGTCACTTAACTACATATGCGGTCCATCTTATGCAGTATAGTCGCTGCATCTGCGGCCCAGACCTTCCATCCAACATCCGCTTCTGCGATCACATCTGCCTTACTGGGCATGCGCACCTGCGCCGCCATGTCCGCATCTAGGGAAACCCATACTCACACTCAACTTCGCTTCTACGCTCCACTTCTTGCACCTGCGAGCTCATTGATGCGAAATAACCTTCGCACCTGCACACTTCCCCAACCCAGAATAACTGCACCTATGATGGCCTGACCGCTTCTACGGTCTCACAGGTGTGATTGCACCAGAACTTGCAAATCTTCAGCATTTCCACTGAGACCAAACATGATCCGCACATTATCTGAATCACACCCAATGCCCCCGAGACCACATCCAAGCATACCAACAAGTCATAATACACTATAGGGACTCGCTCGAAGACTAATATAACACAAAAAACATGAATCGCACATCGATTCAAGCCTAATGAACTAATGAATTTCCAACTTCTAAAACTAATACCATATTATATCAAACAAATTCCGAATGAGCTCAAATTTTGTACACAAGTAATAAATAAAATAACGGACCTACTCCAACTCCCGAAATTAAAATCTGAACCTGATATTGACAAAGTCAATGCTCGGTCAAACCTCTCTACCTTTAAAACCTTCAACTTTCCAATGTTCGCCAAAAAGCATCAATTCAACCTACGGACCTCCTGTAATGACCCGGTCGGTCGTTTCGAAAGTTATAGCCTCATTTCCCTATTTACTGCATTTTTGGTGTTTTTTAGCTATATTATGATATACCAGGTTAGTTGGTTCGAGTCTGGAGTAGGTTTGGAGTGAATTGAGACACTTAGTCTCTTTATTAGAAGCTTAAGTTGGAAAAGTCAACATTATGTTAACTTATGTGTAAACGATCTAGGATTTAAATTTTGATGGTTCTGTTAGCTCCATTAGGTTATTAAGGACTTAGGAGCATGTCCGGAATGTGATTTGGAGGTCCGCGGTAGAATTAGGCTTGAATTGGCAAAAATTAAAATTTTAGCGATTTGGGCCGGCAGTGGAAATTTTGATGTCGGGGTCGGATTGGATTTTTGGAAGTTGGAGTAGGTTCGTGGTGTCATTTCTAACTTGTGTGCAAAATTTGAGGTCATCCGGACGTGGTTTGGTAGGTTTCGGCATCGTTTGTGGAATTCGGAAGTTCAGAAGTTCTTAGGCTTGAATCCCGGCATAATTTGGTGTTTTGATGTTGATTTGAATGATCTGAAGGTTCGACTAAGTTTGTATAAGGTTATAAGATATGTTGGTATGTTTGGTTGTGGTACCGAGGGCCGATGGGTGATTCCGGGTGGTTAACGGAAGAATTGGAGTTGATGAAATGCAGCTGAAGCTGCTGGTTCTGGTGTCTTCTGCACCTACGGAGTGGGAGCCATAGGTGCGACCCCACAGGAGCAACTGAGGAGCCGCAGATGCGGCCATGGAGGACCTGGGCAGAAACTGCAGGTGCAAAGGTATTCTCGCACCTACGTGAGTCACAGATGCGGGCAGGCAGGCGCAGGCGCGAGTTTTGACCTCAGAAGCGAGAGAGTTTCCGCACCTGCGTAGGGCGCATATGCGGTCTTGAGGCCGCAGGAGCGAAGTCAGGATTTAAAGTGAAATCCACACCTGCGATGGAATTTTCGTAGGTGCGGCATCGCAGAAGCAATCAATGGACCGCAGGTGCGATATTGTTGGGCAGAAAAGCACCAGCTCGAGGTTTTGTCTTTCATTTTCAATTTTGGACGTGAGAAACTCAGGAGTGAGGTGATTTTTTGAAGGTTTTCAAGGAGCAACGTTGGGGTAAATGATTCTAACCCATAATGGTATAACTTTCGTGAATCTATGGCCTTGTTCATCATTTAATTAGGGATTGGAATTGGAAATTTGGGGATTTAGGGCTTGGGAATTGGAGAGTGAACTTTGGGATTTTGGAGGGGCAATTGAGGTCGGATTTTGGTAAATTTGGTATGACTAGACTCGTGCCTGAATAGGCTTTCGGGTTTTGTGATTTTTGTTGGATTCCGAGACATGGGCCCCGGGGCCAGGTTTGAGTCGATTTCGGATTTTGGCTATAATTTGGTATTTTTCTTGTGGAATTGATTCCTTTAGCCTATATTGATCGTATTTTATTACTTGTGGCTAGATTCGGGACGTTTGGAAGCCGAATTGAGAGGGAAGGGCATTCCGGAGTAGGACTTTGCTTGGTTTGAGGTAAGTAAGGTTTTCAAACGTGGTTATGAGGGTTCGAGACCCCAAATTATATGTTATGTGATTGGTATTGAGGTGACGCACATGCCAAGTGACGGGCGTGCAGCGTGAGGATTGTGACCTGGGTGATTCCATGGCACCGTTTAGTGAATTTATCCTGATGATATCCATGTTTTCATGTGATAAAGTAGTTGAGCTTTCAATCATGCTAGATATCATGTTTAGGCCTTGTGCCGGTTTTGTTTGGACCCTTAGCGGTCGTTTCTTGCTGTCATCTCACTAGTTTTCATTCACTATTTCATACTCAATCATGATCATGCATTTTTATATCATATCTTTGTCTCGGTTATTTATTGATTCATCATATCATTGTTCCGGGTTGGTTTCATGACATTGTGAGACTGGAGAGGTTGATGACTGAGTGAGGCCGAGTGCCTAGTTATGAGTGACAATTATGGGATTGGGCTACACGCCGCAGCGGTTATATTGATGATTTTGATAGCGCTTGGGCTGTAGGATCCCCTCCGGAGTCTGTAACACACCCCCAGTGAGCGCGGATGATATTATTGAGGGATGGATTTCCCTGGACATGGATTTGTCTGAAGTACTTGATACTTGGAGATGGATTTCTCCATAGGGTTTGATTGCCCTTTTTCCTCGGTACTGGTGACTTATAGTCAGTGTTGTGTATGTTCCGAGATGGATTTCCCTGGGCCGGGTGGCCATATACAGTATCGAGTGGTTTAATACATGAGAGTGGAGCACATGGTGCATTTCATACAGTTTGTGCATTGGCATGTAGAGATAGCTGAGTTGTATACCTTATACTGTTCAGATATGTATTTCCTTTACTGTTTGAGCTGTATATTTGACTTGAAAGCATGCCTATGTTTCTGCACATTTATTTCTGTTATACCTGTTGAGGTTGAGTTTGTCACTACCTTTTAGTCCAAAGTTTGGACTGGTTACTTACTGAGTAGGTGTACTCATGTTACTCCCTGCACCTCGTGTGCAGATCCAGGCGATACCGGTCGTAGCGGTGGTTGCTGATTGAGGATCCTAGAGTTTGGAGACTATCAAGGTAGCTGCACTGCGTTCGCGGGACTTGACTCTCCTTCTTTATCTTTGTCGTACCTTTAGTTTATATCTCTAGACACTGTAGTAGACTATATTTCTGATCTAGACGCTCATGTACTCAGTGACACCCTGGTTTTGGGCTGGATTGTATCACTTTGGGATTTTCATATGTTTTAAACAGTTTTTCTTTAATGTTAAATACTTCCGTTAATGTTTTCAAACTCATTGTTGTTGGTGTTGGGTTGTTGAGTTGAGGCTGGCCTAGTTCCATGATAGGCGCCATCGCGACGATTGATTTTGGGTTGTGACAAGTATGTATCAGAGCCTAGGATACATAGGTCTCACGAGTCACGAGAGAGTTTCGTAGAGTCTTGCGGATCAGTACAGAGACGTTTGTACTTATCTTAGAGAGGCTGCAGAACCCTTAGGAAACTCCATGTTCTTGAATTCTTGTCATGCGAATCTGTTGATTCTACTAACTAAACATTTGTTGTTTCATTCTCTCACAGATGGTGATGACTCGTACTACCAGGTAGGATGGACAGCCACCAGTACCACCAGCCAGGGCCGCGAGAGGCCGAGGGCACGGTAGGGGCAGAGGTGCAGCCTACACAACAGCTGGGGCAGTACTTGCAGATCTACTAGTTGCCCGAGATCAGGACCAGATTCCAGTTGTTGATGCACCAGCTCAGGCACCACTTGTGGCTATTGTGATTCCAGGCCTTCAGGAGGCCTTAGCTCAGATTCTGACCGCATGTACCAGTCTTGCTCAGGCGGTCTCTGTTCCCGCCGCAGCAGTCTGGAGGTGCTCAGACTCCAGCTGCCCACACACCAGAGCAGGTGGTACAGGGATTCCAGACACCGAGGGCACCACCAGCCCAGCCGGTTGCAGCTGCTCAAGACTATGTGGTTCCTGCTATGCCTGAGGATGAGCAGCATAGATTGGAGAGGTTTGGGAGACTCCAACCTCCATCTTACAGTGGTGTAGAGGGAGAGGATGCACAATTTCTTGGACAGGTGTTAGAGGATACTCCGTATAGCAGGTATTCTGGAGACCAGTGGGGTCTCGTTCACTACCTTTCAGTTCTCTGGGGCTGCTTTCAGTTGGTGGGAGGCTTACGAGAGGCATAGGCCGGTCGGCGCAGTGCCCCTTACCTGGCAGCAGTTCTCCGTTATCTTTCTAGAGAAGTTCGTGCCTTAGCCCCGCAGAGAGGAGCTGCGCAGATAGTTTGAACAGCTTCGTCAGGGTGATATGTCTGTGACGCAGTATGAGATGCAATTCTCAGAGTTGGCCCGTCATGCTATCTGGTTGGTTCCCACAGACAGGGAGAGGATGAGGAGGTTTATAGATGGCCTCACTTATCAGTTGTGGTTGCTTACGACCAGAGAGAGTGTCTGGTGCTAATTTTGATGAGGTTGGCGGCATTGCTTGTCAGATTGAGATGGTTTGCAGTCAGGAGAGGATTGAGAGGTAGGCCAAGAGGCCTCGTAGATAGAGAGGATTTAGTGATGCTCCTTCTGGGGGTCAGTTACAGCACGGTAGAGGCGTCCTTTCAGGCATGCTCAGATGGCTCGCCCAGTGCACCGAGGTGCATCATCCGGTCATGGGCCCTATGGTTATCAGCAGGGCCAGACATCATTCGGTGCGCTACCAGCTCAGAGTTCATCGCATGCACCATCAGCTCAGGGTTCATTTGTGTCAGGACCTTCGAGCAGTTATTCCAGTGCTCGGGGTTACCTTCAGTCCCCAGTGGGCGGTAGAGGTTGCTTTGAGTGTGGGGATTTGGGTCATATCAAAAGGTTTTGTCCCCGCCTGACGAGAGGTTCATCTCAGCAGAGGAGTCAGCCTTCGACTTCAGCACCAGTTCCTCCACCACCTGCCCAGCCAGCTAGGGGTCGTCCGAGAGGGGGAGGCCGATCAGGGGGAGGCCAGGCCCGTTTCTATGCCCTCCCAGCTAAACCAGATGCCATTGCTTTAGATGTTATGATTACAGGTATTGTTTCGATTTGCCATCAAGATGCCTCGGTATTATTTGACCCCAGGTCTACTTATTCATATGTTTTCTTGTATTTCGCTCATTTTCTGGATATGCCCCATGAGTCTTTAGTTTTATTTGTTCATGTATCTACTCTTGTGGGTGATACTATTATTGTGGACCGTGTATATCGATCATGTGGAGTGACCATTGGGGGTCTGGAGACCAGAGTGGATCTCTTGCTGCTCAGTATGGTCGATTTTGATATGATATTGGGTATGGATTGGCTGTCTCCATGTCATGCTGTTCTAGATTGTCACGCTAAGACCGTGGCGTTGCCGATTCCGGGGTTACCAAGGGTTGAGTGGAGCGGTTCTATAGACTATGTACCTAGTAGGGTTATTTCATATTTGAAGGCTCAGCATATGGTTGAGAAGGGTTGTCTATCCTATTTGGCTTTTGTGAGGGATGTTAGTGCAGAGACCCCTACCATTGATTCTGTTCTGGTGGTACGTGATTTTCCGGATATGTTTCCTGCAGACCTGTCGGGCATGCCACATGATAGGGATATTGACTTCGGTATTGATTTGGTGTCGGGCACTCAGCCCATTTCTATTCCACCGTATCGTATGGCACCGACGGAGTTGAAGGAGTTGAAGGGACAACTTCAGGAACTCCTTGATAAGGGGTTTATTCGGCCTAGTGTGTCACCTTAAGGTGCACCAGTTCTATTTGTAAAGAAGAAAGATGGTTCTATAAGGATGTGCATTGACTACAGGCAGTTGAACAAGGTCACGGTCAAGAACAAGTATCCTTTGCCACGTATTGATGATCTATTTGACCAGCTTCAGGGGGCGAGGGTGTTCTCCAAGATTGATTTGAGGTATGGGTATCAACAGCTGAAGATTCGGGATTCAGATATTCTTAAGATAACTTTCAGGACCCGATATGGCCATTATGAGTTCTTAGTGATGTCTTTTGGGCTGACCAATGCCCCAACAACGTTCATGCATTTGATGAACAATGTATTCCAGCCCTATTTGCACTCATTCGTTATTGTATTCATTGATGACATCCTGGTGTACTCTCATAGCCAGGATGAGCATGCTTAGCATCTGAGGATTGTATTACAGCGATTGAGGGAGGAGAAGCTTTATCCAAAGTTCTCCAAGTGAGAGTGTTGGCTCGTTTCAATAGCATTCTTAGGGCACGTGGTATCCAATGAGGGTATTCAGGTGGATCTGAAGAAGATAGAAACGGTGCAGAGTTGGCCTAGACCGTCCTCGGCCACGGAGATTAGGAGTTTCCTTAGTTTGACGGGCTATTACCGTCGCTTTGTGGAGGGATTTTCATCTATTGCATCGCCCTTGACCAAATTGACCCAAAAGGGTGCTCCATTCAGTTGGTCGGATGATTGTGAGGAGAGCTTCCAGAAGCTCAAGACTGCTTTGACCACAGCTCCAGTTCTAGTTGTGCCATTAGCTTCAGGTTCTTACACCGTGTATTGTGATGCTTCGAGGGTAGGTATTGGATGTGTTCTGATGCAGGAAAGTAGAGTAATTGCCTATGCCTTGCGCCAGTTGAAGACTCATGGGAAGAACTATCCTGTCCATGACCTTGAGTTAGCAGCTATTGTGCATGCCTTAAAGATTTGGCGGCACTATTTGTACGGGGTTCATTGTGAGATCTATACTGATCACCGGAGTTTGCAGCACGTATTCAAGAAGAAATATCTTAATTTGTGCCAGCAGAGATGGTTAGAGCTTCTCAAGGACTATGATATCACTATTTTGTACCATCCAGGGAAGGCCAATATGGTGGCTGATGCTTTAAGTTGCCGAGTGGAGAGTTTGGGGAGTTTAGCATATCTTCCAGCAGTAGAGAGACCTTTGGCATTGGATGTTCAGGCCTTAGCTGGCCAGCTTGTCAGATTGGATATTTTGGAGCCGAGTCGGGAATTGGCTTGTGTGGTCTCCAGGTCTTCTCTTTATGATCGTATCAGGGAGCGTCAGTATGATGACCCCCACCTGCTCATTCTTCAGGAAAGGGTTCAGCGAGGTGATGCTGGAGGAGTGACTATTGGTGATGATGGTGTGTTGAGGATGCAGTGCCGGATATGTGTACCCAATGTGGATGGGCTTCAGGAGTTGATTCTTGATGAGGCCCACAGCTCGCGGTATTCCATCCATTCGGGTGCCGCGAAGATGTACCAGGATTTGAGACAGCACTATTGGTAGAGGCGGGTGAAGAAGGATATAGTTGGGTTTATGGATCGGTGTCTCAACTGTCAGTAGGTTAAGTATGAACATCAGAGACCGGGTGGTTTGCTTCAGAGGTTAGAGATCCCAGAGTATAACTGGGAGCGGATCACCATGGACTTCGTAGTTGGGCTCCCATGGACTTCGAGGAAGTTTGATGCTATTTGGGTTATTGTGGATCGGCTGACCAAGTTCGCGCACTTCATTCTAGTTGGTACTACTTACTCTTCAGAGCTGTTGGCTGAGATTTACATCCGAGAGATTGTTCTCCTGCATGGTGTCCCAGTTTCCATCATTTCAAATAGGGGCACTCAGTTTACATCGCAGTTTTGGAGGGCCATGTAGTGAGAGTTGGGTACTCAGATTGAGTTGAGCACAGCCTTTCACCCTCAGATGGACGAACAGTCCGAGCGCAATATTCAGATATTGGAGGACATGCTCCCCGCTTGTGTCATCGATTTTGGGGGTTCATGGGACCAGTTTCTGCCCCTCGCGGAGTTTGCATATAACAACTGTTATCAGTCGAGCATTCAGATGGCTACGTACAAGGCTTTATATGGAAGGAGGTGTAGATCTTCAGTAGGATGGTTTGAGCCGGGTGAGGCAAGGTTTTGGGTACATACTTGGTCTAGGATGCATTAGACAAGGTGAAATTGATTCAGGAGCGGCTTCGCACGTCACAGTCTAGGCAGAAGAGCTATGCGGACAGGAAGGTCCATGATGTGTCTTTTATGGTCGGAGAGAAGGTTTTGCTGAAGGTATCACCCAGGAAGGGTGTTATGAGGTTTGGGAAGAGGGGCAAATTGAGTCCCCGGTTCATTGGACCTTTTGAAGTGCTTCAAAGGATTGGGGAAGTGGGTTATAAGCTTGCCTTGCCACCCAACTTGTCGAGTGTGCATCCAGTGTTTCATGTTTCTATGCTCCGGAAGTATATTGGCGATCCGTTCCATGTTTTGGACTACAGCACGGTTCAGTTGGATAGTTATATGATTTATGATGTGGAGCCGGTGGCCATTTTCGAGCGGCGGGTTCGAAAGTTGAGGTCAAAGGATATAGCTTCAGTGAAGTTGCAGTGGGGAGGTCAGCCTGTGGAGGAGGCCACCTGGGAGACCGAGCGGGAGATGCGGAGCAAATATCCACACCTATTTGAGGCTCCAGGTATGTTTCTAGACTCGTTCGAGGACGAACGTTTGTTTAAGAGGGGGAGGATGTAACGACCCGGCCGGTCGTTTCGAGAGTTATAGCCCCGTTTCCCCATTTCTTACTTCTTTTTGTGTTCTTCAGCTATATTATGATATACCGGGTTAATTGGTTCGAGTCCAGAATGATTTCAGAGTGAATTGAGACACTTAGTCTCTTTATTAGAAGCTTTAGTTGGAAAAGTCAACCGGATGTTGACTAATGTGTAAATAATCTCGAATTTGAATTTTGATGGTTCCGTTAGCTCCATTAGGTGATTGTGGACTTAGGAGCGTGTCCGAAATATGATTTGAAGGTCCGTGGTAGAATTAGGCTTGAATTGGCGAAAATTAGAATTTTAGCGATTTTGGCCGGCAGTGAAAATTTTGATATCGGGGTCGGATTGGATTTTTGGAAGTTGGAGTAGGTTCGTGGTGTCATTTCTAACTTGTGTGCAAAATTTGAGGTCATCCGGACGTGGTTTGGTAGGTTTCGGCATCGTTTGTGGAATTCGGGAGTTTAAAAGTTCTTTGGCTTAAATCCAGGAGTAATTTGGTGTTTTGTGTCACACCCCTTTTTTACCCCCCAAAAAAGATATGTGTTATGGATGATGTGGGTTAAAGAGTTTTTCCAATTAAAGTGGCAATTTTGAAATAGGGATTATTTTGTTATTCAAAGTCGCCACTTGGAATTGATTTTTGGTGTTCCAAGTCACCTTTTATTTGAATCTCTAGTAAAAGGAAGATTTGACTCTTTTATTATTGGTCTGCAAAAATAAAGCCCGGATAAGGAATTCTGTTGACCGGGGAAAGGGTGTAAGGCATTCCTCGAGTCCCGTGGTTCTAGCACGGTCGCTTTATTGACTACAACTTTGCTTGAATTAATTTTGGATAAATTATGATTTATTGGTTTTCATGTTTTATCTATCCGCTTTTAGTTATTAATATATAGAATTATCTTTTAAACGAAACACGTGTGAATCCATTTTGTTTACTGTGCCAAAATCATGTCACGCGTACGTGTACACAATTAATAGCATTTTTATTATATTAGGAATATTTTGGCCAAAGTTGCGCGAACACATACTTCGGTTTTAATTTTAAAAATCACAATTACGTCGCGTAAACGTATACATAATCACGATAGATTCATTAAAATCACGCCTAAAGCACTCTAAGAGGGTTCATTATTCTTCCTAAATTTTGAGATTATTGTAAGGCCAAGATTTATGAAATTATTGTGGGAGAGATGGTATGAATTGATAAGCACGAAAGACATAAAAAGATGGGCTAGCTACGTGTATATTACTAAGAGCCTTGGGTGGCGTTAAATTATTTGTCTCTTTAATTATTAAAACCAACTCAACCCTAAATACATCTCACAATTCCAAAACCGTGATTCAATTGTCTGATATCTTAATAACCAAATTATGACCCATTTCAATACCTTTCTCAATACCAAACCTTACAGCCCTTTAGCAATTTTAATCCCATAACTTGCCGAAAGTTTTTATGTTTTAAAAAAAAAAAGCAAACGCATCTAAGGATCTTCTGTAGTACTGAGATTATCAGTACAACCACACTTATCTTTTAACACTGCTAGTTCATTATAATAGCTATAAACCCATAAAAAAGGAATTACACTAGCTATTAATGCTCATCAGAAAGAGAAGATTTACTAAGCTTTCATATACACAAACATAACCAAAACCTAAACCAATAAAGCAGTTTAAAGCTTTTAAAGGTTCAATCAAAGCGCAATATCGACTAACAATAAAATGAAAAGAAAAATGACCTTCGTATTGATGAATCTGAGCTCAAACTACAACAACTGGACAATTTCTTAAACGGAACTTTTGTCGGCGACCTCAACCGGAACAGACCACCTGAGGCGAACGCGAGCTCGATCGGAATTTGTATGTTCGGGTGTTATTTTGGACTGATTTTCGAAACTGTTTTGCTGGTGATTGGGGTGGTATTTTCAGCTTGTTTTCATGGTTGTTTAAGGGAGATTTGTGGACTGTCTTTGAAGCTTTTTGGTTGCTCGTTTTCGAGCTGAAAGTGACAGATTTTCATGGCTGAAACGGGCTGGAGGTGATGGAGATTTTCATGGCTATTTTCAGATATGTTTTTTGGGTTGAGGAGGTCGAGATTTGCAGCCAGTTTGTGGGCGATTTTTCTCTTGTTTTCGCAGCCGTTTTTGGGTGAGAGGGTGGTTTAATGGAGGTATTTTTGAAAGAAGATGAATGTGTGGTCCGTTCGAGTTGATCAAGGGAATGAGGGCAGCGGCTCTGTCCTTTTTGCGGAGGGGGATCTGTTCTTTTGAAGGAGGGACATGTGAGGGGGTTTTGAGTGGGGACAAGAATGGGGGACAAGCATATGGGACATGAGAAAGTGGAGTGGGGACAAAGTGAGGGGGGACAAAGAGTGGGGGCAAGGGAAAGTGGAGTGGGGACACGCGTGGGATGATGGGAGCGGAAAAGATGGAGTGAGAAGTGAGGTATTGGTGAGATGAGTGGGAAAACTTCAAGCACGGTCAAAAATTAGATGCTCACAGCATGCCCCTCTTTGCTTGGAAACATGAAGAGTTTTCAGGCAAAGAAAAGATGAGCGATATGACTAATTTTTGGCCATACCGTTATTCAAAAGGGAAGAGATAAGAGAAAAGAGTGCGACCGGGTCTTGGTTATGGACAACCTACATATCCCGGATTATGATGAAATTACGCCGCGTACAGTTCAAGGAAAAGGATGGAATGCTTAGTTGGAGAGTCGAGTGAGGTTCCGTCGAGGCTTCGGTCTGTAGGCCAGTTATTACATTAAAAATCAAAAAGAAACTTAACAAACCTATCACCTATGAGTTACAAGATTCCTATGTATAAGTCTTCTAAAACTTGATCTTGAATCTTGACTGGTTCTTCACGCAGACTCTGATCTGAACCTTGATGCTTGCTAGCTGCAGGTGCTAGTTCATTCTTCTACGACTTCTTTTAATCAAAACGAGAGATGCAATGCTCGTAACTTAAGTCGTCTTGAGCAATCCATATCTTTTCAATTTGCTTCTGCATTGGGATTCACTTCTCTCTCTTTTTATCCATTTATTTTGGATTGAGACTTCTTCTTTTGTTCATCTCGAACCCTATGCCTCGAGGTAAAACCTGCTCAGACACCACAACAAATAAATGAACGAAATTTTTCTGCCCCAGTTTTTACTAGGAAAATTTCGTGAGTTATTGTAACAAAATTTTAAACTACTTCTTTATTGAAAACAATAAAAGATCGGGAATGGTGTACCTTGAAAAGATCATGATGATTTTATTTTTGTTTTTTTTTTCTTTTTTGGATGGTGTTCCTATATTGTCCAAAAGATGTCTCAACTAAGGACTGGTGTACCTTATGTTGGAATAATGCGACTAAGGAATGTTATACCCTATATTGGAAATAATATCAGGGAGTGGTGTACCATGCATTTAAGCTCAAATCAACTAGGGAGTGGTGTACCATGCATTTAAGCTCAAATCAACTAGGGAGTGGAGTACCCTAAGTTGGAGAACACAGTTAGGGATTGGTGTACCCTATACTGGTAAGGAGATTAGGGATTGGTGCACCCTATACTGAAAAGCAAATATAACCAGGGAATGGTGCCCTGTATTATTGAGAAGAAAATATAACCAGGGGATGGTGCCCTGTATTACTGAGAAGGAAATATAACCAGGGGTTGGTGCCCTGTATTACTGAGAAGGAAATGTAACCAGGGATTGGTGCCCTGTATTACTAAAAAGGAAATGTAACCAGGGGTTGGCGCCCTGTATTACTAAAAAGGAAATGTAACCAGGGGTTGGCGCCCTGTATTACTGAAAAGGAAATGTAACCAGGGGTTGGCGCCCTGTATTACTGAAAAGAGAAATGTAACCAGGGGTTAGTGCCCTGTATTACTGAAAAGGAAATGTAACCAGGGGTTGGCACCCTGTATTACTGAAAAGGGAAATGTAACCAGAGGTTGGCGCCTTGTATTACTGAAAAGGAAATGTAACCAGGGGTTGGCGCCCTATATTACTAAAAAGGCAATGTAACCAGGGGTTGGCGCCTTGTATTACTGAAAAGGGAAATGTAACCAGGGGTTGGCACCTTGTATTACGGAAAAGGAAATATAACCAGAGGTTGGCGCCCTGTATTACTGAAAAGGAAATGTAACCAGCGGTTGGCGCCCTGTATTACTAAAAAAATGATGAATCCCCCTAGGCGAAAAGGTTCTACCTGGGTTAAGCTACGTAAAACAACATGAACGAAGAGTACTTCTACTCGGAACTATGAGTTGGATCCCGCCTAGGAGAAATGGTTCTACCTGAGTTTAAGCTAAGTAAACCATCATGAGCGAAGAGTACTTCTACCTGAACTATGAGCTGGATCCCCCTAGGCAAAAAGGTTCTACCTGGGTTAATCTATGAAAAACAACCTGGGCAAAGAACACTTCTACCCGGAACTATGACCTGGATCCCCCTAGGCAAAAAGGTTCTACCTGATTTAAGCTTCTATAAAACAACCTGGGCAAAGAGTACTTCTACTAGGAACTATGAGCTGGATCCCCCTAGGCGAAAAGGTTCTACCGGGGTTAAGCTACGAAATAACTTGAGCGAAGAGTACTTCTACCCGGAACTATGAGCTGGATCCCCCTAGGCGAAAAGGTTCTACCTGGGTTAAGCTACGAAAAACAAGCCTGGGCGAAGAGTACTTCTACCCAGAACTATGAGCTAGATCCCCATAGGCGAAAAGGTTCTACCTGGGTTAAGCTACGAAAAATAGCTTAGGCGAAGAGTACTTCTACCCGGAACTATGAGCTTGATCCCCCAGGCAAAAAGGTTCTACCTAGGTTAAGGTACGTAAAACAACCTGAGCGAAGAGTACTTCTACCCGGAACTATGAGCTGGATCCCCCTAGGTGAAAAGGTTCTACCTGGGTTAAGCTACGAAAATGAAATGTATGGACAGTAGTGATGCATGCTGAAAATAAAATAAAATGGATATTTTGAGGGACTTACCTTTGGTGATATTCGTCCTTTGAGAATCGCCATTCTGCATTGCTTTGTTCCTGTTTCAAACAAAGAAAAACTGTGAGTTTTCAAAGTAGTGGTTGGTTTGCGGCCTTGAAGTCTTTGGTAGCTTGACTTTGTGTCCATATTCTTTTGATGATGCTTTCAACCAGCCACTAGATGTTTCGTGAATACCACTTACATTTCTGGCCCCGGAGAGCCTTTGACTTTTTAAACTTTTACATGACGGTTGGTCGCGTGGGACTTAACCTTTTCAAATTTATTTTTCCTTTGGGGCATTTCACTTTCAACTTCTTTCCTCCAAAACTTTCAATTTCAGAGCATTGAGGAACCTTTGGCTTTTCAAACTTTGCCAAAATTGTTAGCCATTTGGGACTTAACCTATTCAACTTCATTTTGCCTTGTAGACACTTTCAATTTGATTTCCTCCTTTCGAGAGTTTTTGATTTCAAAGCATCAGCCACCATGGCCAGTCGGGGTTGACTTGATGCCCCTGCCAAGGCTGGGTGCCTCTTGAATAGTAGCTTGTATCAAACGAAAGCCCTATAAATCAATTTTGCTATCCCTTCTTTGCCTAAGTTTTGGAATAGAGTTAGACCGAAAGGGATTCAAAGAAAAACAAACAATGGAATGGACAATGAATTTAGACAAGAGGTATCCCTTTCGGGGGAAGGAAAGAAGAACTTATCTGGAGTACATGCGGACTTCAATGAACATGACATGCCTTTTGGACTGGATGCCTGATCTGTGTAAACCATCCGATTCTTAGAAATTCATCACATATTTTGCCTCGAAACCGAGAAACCTTGCCCAGGACTTTCAATACCAATGGTTGTGAAGATCCTCTTTTCGATCAGTAGTGCCCTTTGCGGGTTTTCACCAGCTAATCTCTCTTATTTCTCTTCTCACCATCGTCTTATAGTGCCCTTTGCGAGTTTTCACTAACAAGACTCTCTCATTTTTATTTTCTCTGCTCTGCATCGCCTTATGATGGTCGTGAGGGTTTTCACCAATAAGACTCTCTTATTTTATTTCTCTCATTTGGTTGTATTAGATCCAAGTAACTGTATCCTCCAATTCTTGAACATTCTCGTTGATAGAATGGAAGGACTTGAAAAGGATTTGGGTAAAAAAGATTTGGATTTAATTATAACTTTGGAACCTTTAAGGTGAAACCATCTTCGACCATCTGTAACATCTTCCCCAGTTTCAATTTCTTTTTTTTTCTTTTTTTTTTTGGAAATATTGATTTTTATTTTGGTGTGATTGAACCCCAGAGAAAGGCTACCTACGTATCCTTTCGGAATCAAGTCGAACGTAGTTCAAGAAATTTTGTTTCTGATTTTCTTTTATTTTTCCTTTTTTTTTTCAATTTTTATTTTTTATAACACTTTCAGGTTCCAAAGAGGGTAATCAAAGAAAGGGAACCGACTCAAAGGGTTTGCAAAGGTTGATAGTACTTGGATAGTAAGAAAGAAAGCCTTCTTCATCCCAACCAGAGAACATTAATGTTATATAGAGGATCAAACATAGTACCTTTTGACTGCACCTGCGTTGACATTGTTTGGGGGATATTTCCTTCGATGTTTCCCAAGTACAACACTCTCTTTTGGCAGTACTCTCGTTACAATATATGGAACTTTTGACATTTTCGATTCTTTATTTTATTTCCTTAAAATTATCTTCATTACATTCTGATTTTTGATTCATTATTTCAAAGTCTGACAACGTTTTAGGATTTGGGCCTGAAGTCCATAGGCATGTCATGTAATCAAAATCTGCATTTAACAGCACTGAAAAGAGAATAAGAAAGTGACAAGATTAAGAAAAGAGACATTCCCAGACAATGAAATATTAATTTCATTTGATTTTTTTTATTATTATTATTATTATTATAAAATTTTAAAGATAGAAGGGTTTACATCGGAAAGTAAGACAACAATGTTAAACATCTGGATCACACCCTGAAATAATCCGAATGTGGAAAGGATAGCAAGACCGGATACTGAGACTCCCGTCTGATAGGGAACTTTCAGGTTTGGCAACCGTGTTTTGGCTTTTCTTCTGTCTCATCAATGGATGCAATGGCCTTCAATGCCGGATCAAATTCCTCATTTTCATAAATCATTCCGACTATGGCCCAGTGTTGTGAGCAGGCATGGGATTATTTGTCACATCACGAGCCTCCTCGTCTTGAAGAACTATTGCCTTGACCTTGATGAGGTCTTCCACTGCTCTTTTGAGAGTTCAACAATCTTCAGTGTCATGTCCCACTACTTCGGAGTGGTATTCACATCTAGCATCAGCTCGGTGCGAGGGGGAGTCGGGGTTTGGCCAGTTCGGGGCCATTGGCTGCAACAGACCTTTCCTGAGTAACTTTTGGAACAAGCTAGAGTATGATTCACCAATAGGGGTGAACTGATTCCATCTGAGGGGATCTCTTGGGCGAGGATTGTATTGGGGAACATTTGGTTTGGGATCATATGGAGCTTGGTATGGAGGGGCATTTCTGGGAGGTGGAGCTCAGTTTTGTGTATAATGTTGTGGTCGTGTGCAAGATTGCGCGTTCATCACCTCATAGGGATTCGGTGCCACGACATAAGAAGCATCTTGATGGGGATAATAGTGTTGTGGACCTTAGGAAGCATATATGATTGGTTGAATGCCATGCGGGCTCCCCTCGAGCTGGAAGCCATCATGGCTCTCTCTTCTCTCCCGTTTCTGTTCATCAAACCCCCCGAACTATTCTGAACGGCCTGTGATGCGGCTTTAAAAGTAGCTTGACTCAAGATTCGGCCCGTTTTCAAACCATTTTCGACCATCTCCCCAATTTTGATAGCCTCAGTGAATGGTCTACCCATAGCAGACATCATGTTCTGAAAATAATCAGGCTCTTGAGCCTAGGAAAAATAGTGATCAACTCATGACTATCCATGGGTGGCTTAACTCTAGCCGTTTACTCCCTCCACTTGATGGCATACTCCCTAAAGCTTTCCGTAGGCTTTTTCTTCATATTGGATAGGGAATTGCGATCTGGTGCAATATCAATATTGTACTGGAATTGGTTGACAAAGGCCTAGTCCATGTCGTCCCAGACATGCCAGAAAGAGATATCTTGGTCAATGAACCATTCAGAGGCTACCCCCATAAGACTTTCCCCAAAATAAGCCATCAACAATTCTTATTTTCCACCTGCACCCCTCAACTGGTTGCAATACCTTTTCAAGTGGGCGATAGGGTCGTCGTGTCCATCATACTTCTCAAATTTTGGGGTCTTGAACCCTGGTGGAAAATGGATGTGAGGGAAGATGCATAGATCACTGAACGAAACACTTTTGTGACCACCTATTCCTTGTATGTTTTGTTCTTGACTTTTCTTTTTCCTTGTCATCTCATCTGGCTCACCTGTCTTGGCATGCTTTTCATTTTCCACTGGTGACTCGTACTGAAGAGTCTGATTGCATGGAGCCGAGACCCTGAAAGCCATATTTAGAGAGTTGTATTGGCCATCATAAGCCTGTGGTGGTGGCTCATTGTTTGGCCTCGTCATAGGAGGTTGTGGCAAAATTGTATATACCAGCACGCCAGACACGGCGAGAGGGGTGTTCCTCACCGGTGCGATTGGAGGTCGTATATTAGAGGTACTAGGGGCAGCGTGGAGGCTGTAGTTTGGCACATACCCCGGTGGTAGAATGTGATCCCTCACTGCATGGAGCGGTGGTTGAGTAGTCTAGGGTACGGTGGAAGTTCCCTCCGAGGGACCCTGGGGTGGAGGCTGACAAAAAACCCAAGCTTGATATACATCGGACAGTTGTTGTCTCAATTTTCTTATTTCCTCCGATTCATGCTCAACTGACGGACCGTGGGGATTGTCACTGAGCAACTCGATTTCATCACTGTTATCCATTACTACCGTTCCCTTTGATCTGGTGAAGTAATGATGTGTTGCCAGTTTCACCACAAACCAACCACCTTAAGCCTACTATATAAAAGACAACAAACGTGTTAGGGTTAGACATTTTATAGATATGAATCACACGTAATATGCCACGCTCCTAACATTATCACCATTTGTTTTCTTTTCCCCTCACACCTCATTTTGATCCCTCATCTTAGAATCGTTGAAAAATATTTTGATCGAACCTTTTGTGGATTGCCTACGTATCATGTCGCCGCATGAATCAGATCATTACGTAGTTTAGGGAGATCGGGAATAGACTGACCCATTTTTCTTTTTCTTTTTTTTTTATATTAAAACTTTTAAATATTTTTTTTTTGAATTTTTTTTTCTTTTTATGGAATTTAGAATTTTTTTTATTTTTTTAAAAAAGAAGAAAGAAAATATTTTGGATTTTGATTAGAAATTTTGTTTTTTGTTCTTTTTTTATTTGAATGAAAGACTTCGGAAAAGCAGAAAAATATTTTTGGATTTTTTTTTTTGGATTTTCCAAGGAAATAATTCTAAAGAGGGAATCAAGGAAAGAGAAAATATTTTTGAATTTGTTTTTTTGAAAATTGGGGCCGAAACCGATGAGGTTTGCGTACGTATCTCACATCCGGTGAGAATCAGACCCGCGTAGTTCGGTTAAACCAAATATTTTTTTTTGATTTTTATGAAAATTAATCTTTAAAAACCCTACGCACTAGACCACATCACTTTTTTTCCTCCGTTCATTCAACTGATTTATGCTAAAGTCGGTCAACATGCAAGCCTCCCAAATAATGCAACAAAAAACACATAACATGAACATATTGGTCTCAACAAGGTACCTGTTCTAAAATAAAACCCGGCCCCTGTGCCTAGCGCTGCTAAGTCAAATTCATATGATGCAAATAAAGCGAACCTACTAGGGATATCCGCCATGAGATTTTGTTCTTCTAAGTTTAAATCATAGTGGAGAAGGTATCTAGACTGCTTACTCGAGCGGACAACTCGAGCCGAGGAGGGTTAGCGTACCGGTAGCATAGCTTTCCGGCTTAGCTGGTGGTTGATAGCATTAAGGACAAGGATAGAGTTTTGGAAGCTCTAAGGCCATTTACAAGATCTCAAGCTAAAGAGTTGCACTCTAAGGTTGCTGGACTTCAGTGGCAAATAAAGAAGCTTTTAATTGTAGAGGAAGAGCTCAAGCCCAAAGTAGATGAATTATCCAATTTTTACAATTATTTGGTGATCCAAATTGAAGTCCAAGAGGAGGAAGATTGGGCCACCAAATCAGCCCTTGAAGTCCACCAAAGGGGCTCAAAATGAGCTTAAAAGAGGTCCAAAAGGGGGTGTTTCAAAGGGAGCCCAATTGGAGTCCAAATCAATGGCCCAAACTAGTAGTTTTAAGGTCCAAATCTGCCCCAAAGGGATTTGGCCGCCCCCCACCTAATTGTAATGACTTTTCTTACTCCTTAGCAATCACCCTACCTAATTGTAATGACTTTTTATGCCTTAGCAACCACCCTACCTAATTTTAAGGACTTTTTGTGCCTTAGTACTCCTATAAATAAGGAGTTCTTCTCATTCATTGAGACACTTCATTATTGATTAAGTATATCATACTTTGAGAGTTCTTTTGAACCTTTGTTACTTGTGCTTTGAGATTTATCTTTCAACCTTTACTAGTTCATAGTTCAAGGTAGTAAGATTACTTCTCTATTGTGATATCTTTGATTTCTTTGTGGTATTCTTAGAAGGCGATTAATACTAGTTATTAATTATTGTCTCAAGTTACTCGTAAAGCGGTCAAGATCCGAATCTATTGTTTTGATTTGCTTTTAAGTAAAGGCGTTTGATTTCTTCAATAAATCAAGACGTTGTTGCTTTGATCTTGTCAAGGCTATAGAACTTGCGTTCTTGGAAGTTCTTGGAATTCTTTCCTTGAATTTTCCCATATCCTTTATTTTCTGCCCTTTAGTTCTAGTTGTTCAATTCCTTATTGTTATTACTTCCGCATTTACTTTTCAAATTCTTACTCTAGTTTGGATTCCCGACCTTGTCGTTATCAAGTGGTATCAGAGCGGTTCTATGAAGGTTTTGTTCTTGATAACTCTGGGAATTTCTTGAATACTAAGAGCGAATAAAAAAAAAATGAAAATCAATTTTTTAAAAAAAATTACTTGCTCTCTAGGAACTTTCTTTTGTATCTAATTTGTTTCCAAAAACTATCAAAGGAAACAAGAAGATGGGATCCCAGATTTCAAAGATACGACAAAAATTCAATTTTTCTTACCTTTCTAATCTAAATATATAATCATTTCCTTTTTGTTCGTGTCTTGTTTCAACCGAGCCTAATAGTTCTAGGATTTGGTTCTTCTTTCATTTGTTCCCCAAAAATCTATATTTTACTACTAAGAACTTTATACGAGTTGGGTTTAACTATAAATCTACAAAGTATTTCGTTTAAAGGTTATTTCGAGAGAGAAAAAAAGGCAAAGTGTGTGTGAGAACAATTGAGGAAAAAATCAATTTTTCTGATATAGTTTTTTAAGATGTCATATACAGGTAGTGATGATGAACGAAGGGTTCTCCAAGAAGCCGAAATCAAAGCAAGAAATGATTTTACCTTGCAAGCTATGCATCAACAATTCGAAAGTTTGAATTTGCAACTCCAAGAGATGAGGGACACCATTGCTGAGCAAAATGATACAATAGCTGAATTTAGAAGGGAAAATAATGTTAGGCCCCAAGCTAGGAGAAATATACCCCTTGCTCCCATTGTAAATCAAGAAAACCCAATAGATGATTTTAATGATATCGATTTTGATAGGGTGGGAAGAGATAGGAGGGGACAAAGAGGTAGAGTAGAAGATGATAATATAAGTAGTATAAAGATGAAGATGCCATCTTTCAAGGGAACAAGGGATCCAGACTTGTACCTTGATTGGGAGAGAAAGGTTGAAGCCATATTTGACTGCCACAACTACTCTGAGGGTAAGAAGGTTAAACTTGCTATTGTTGAGTTTTCTGACTATGCTGCTATTTGGTGGAAAAAGCTTACTAGGGACAGATTGCAAGAAGGACAAGCACCAATTGCTACTTGGGCTGAGATGAAGAGGGTGATGAGAAAGAGATTCATACCATCACACTTTCAAAGAGAGCTACAACAATGCCTTCAAACATTGAAGCAAGGGTCCATGTCTGTGGATGAGTACTTTAAGGCTATGGATATGGCTATGATCCAAGCTAATTGTATGGAGGAAGAAGAGGCTACAATGGCTAGGTTTTTAAATGGTTTAAATAAGGAAATAGCTGATGTAGTAGAATTACAACAATATGTAACAATAGATGAGTTAGTTGATTTGTCTGTAAAGGTAGAAAATCAAAATAAAAGAAAGCAAGCTAGCTCATGGAAAGGTCGGTCAAACACCATCTCCAAGAAGCCATGGTCGAATCAAGAGATGAAGAGTTCTTCTAGACCTCAAGAAGACAAGGATAAAGGTAAATTTGAGAACAAAGATGGAGGTAAAACCTTTAACCCTAAACCTTTTACACCTTCTAGTTCTATTCAGTGTCATAAATGTAAAGGAAGGGGACATATGATGCATGAATGTCCAAGTAGAAGAAACATCATTCTTAGAGAAGATGGAGGATATGAGAGTGAAAAAAGTGAGGGAGAAGAAGAGGGAGATGTGAGTAATGATGATGATATAGAACTACCTAATGATGTCATGATTGGGGTAGTTAGGAGGATTATGACTATCAATTTGGGAAGCAATAGTGAAGAACAAAGGGAGAATATATTCCATACTAGATGTGGGATAAAGGGGAAAACTTGTTCTATGATCATTGATAGTGGTAGTTGTGCTAATGTGGTGAGTTCATACTTTGTGGAAAAATTGGGACTTGTATGCATGAAAAACCCTACTCCCTATAGACTCCAATGGCTAAATGATAGTGGTGAACTAAAGGTAAACAAACAATGCATGATTTCATTCAATATTGGTAGATATGAGGATGATATTCTTTGTGACATAGTCCCTATGCAAGCTTGTCATATCTTACTGGGTCGTCCTTGGCAGTATGATAGGAATGTTTTTCATGATGGAAGGAAGAATAGATATTCTCTTGAGCTAAATGGCAGGAAATTTACTCTTGCACCTTTATCTCCTTCTCAAGTGTTTGAAGATCAAAAGAGATTAAGGGAAACAATGGGAAAACCAAGGGGAGGGATAAAAAGTGAGCTTGAGGAAAAAGAAAAGAAAGGAGGCCAAGAGTTGGAAAAAAAGAGAGATGGCCGAGAGAAAGAGAGAGAGGGCAACAATTTGAGAGAAGAGATAAAAAGGGGCTTGAATGAAAAAATAGAAAGTCTTGGTGAGAGGAAAGAGGCTAAGGAAATAAAAAAAGAGAGGTTTTATATAAAAGCCAAAGAGTGTTTAAATGCAAGAAAAGAGGGGTTGCCCATAATACTACTTACTTACAAAGAAGTTTTGATTAATTCTGAGTTACTAACTTCTTCTTTGCCAAGTAGTATTTCTTCTCTTTTGCAGGATTTTGAAGATGTCTTTCCTGAAGATATTCCTAATGGATTGCCACCTTTACGTGGCATTGAGCATCAAATTGATTTCGTGCCTGGATCACAAATCCCAAATAGGCCTGCTTATAGGAGTAATCCAGAAGAGACAAAAGAGCTTCAAAGGCAAGTTGAGGAGCTGCTTGAGAAAGACTTTGTGAGAGAGAGCATGAGCCCTTGCTCTGTTCCCGTCCTATTGGTACCCAAAAAGGATGGAACTTGGAGGATGTGCGTGGATTGTAGAGCAATCAACAAGATAACGGTAAAGTATCGCCATCCTATTCCTCGTCTTGATGACATGTTGGATCAATTACATGGATCCAAAATCTTTTCTAAAATTGATCTAAAAAGTGGTTACCATCAGATTCGAATGAATCCTGGAGATGAATGGAAAACTGCTTTTAAGACCAAATATGGGCTTTATGAGTGGTTAGTTATGCCTTTTGGCTTGACTAATGCACCTAGCACTTTCATGAGATTAATGAATGCACCTGTACCCAACCTGTTATCCCACCAAAAGCTACAATTTCCAGAGTGCAACCTCCATTGAATATATTTCTCTGCTTTTTTTTGTTGGACATCATCTTCTTCCAAGCTTGTGATTGTCACGTGTCCCATTTCTTAGATATTGGGTGTGATCTTTGACAGTATTTAGCTCTAAGAAAATTGCTCCAGAGAAAGGTCTTAGTTCTAAATATCCACCATTTTTTGAATCTCATTGATTGACAAACATCTTCCATTGTTCTAAAATCAATTCCTTCTTCAATCATAGGAAATGATAGATTATGCGAAGATGACCAGTAATATTTGTTCCAGTCTTTTTCCATGCCCCAGAAAAAGTTAGCAGCCAGTTTTTCAATCTGCGTCGAGACAGTTTTGGGAGGGGGGAGTGCTGAAAGAAGATGAAGGGGCATAGATTGTAGTACATGTTTAATTAATGTAGCTTTTCCTCCATATGAGAGAACTCTGCTTTGCCATCCTTTGATCCTACCTGCTACTTTGGCCACAATGGAATTAAAGTACACAATTCTCATTCTGCCAGTGTAGAGAGCACAACCTAGATAGGTGATTGGAGATTCTTTCTTGCTGAAACATGTTACTTGCTGGATTCTTCTGACAGTAGAATTAAAAGCAGATGGAGAGGTCATGAAGTGACTCTTTTGTTTATTGATCTGTTGACCAGATGTTTCCTCATATTTACTGAGGATCTGAATGATTTTCTTTAAAGAACTCATGGTGCCAGATGTGAAGATTATGATATCATCAGCAAAGCTTAAATGATTGATCTGTGGTCCTCTCTTCTTCATATAGAAACCATTGAAAAACTGATCATGGGACAGGTTGTTGAGCATTCTGGATAGTAATTCAGTTCCAATGATAAATAAAGAGGGAGCCAGTGGGTTACCTTGTTTCAGCCCCCTAGTAGAGTGAAAGAATCCACATCTAGTACCATTTATGATGACAGAGTACCAGTTCTTTTACATTGCTCTCCATATCATGTCAATGATTATCTCATTAAAATCCATCCTTCTCAGCATTATGCATGTAAAACCCCAGGTAACTCTATCATAAGCTTTGGCCATGTCAAGATTGATGACCATATTAGAGCCAATGTTAGGTCTTTTAATTTCTTGAACAATTTTCTGTGCCAACATTATATTTTCTGATATGTTTCTTCCTTTCACAAAGCTAGCTTGATTTGCAGAAATTATTTTGGGAAGGATAGGAGCCAGTCTAGAACAAATAACTTTGGATATGATCTTGTTCAGGAACTTGCTGAGGCTAATTGGTCTGTATTCTGTAAAGGAGTAAGGATATTCCACTTTTGGTAGAAGTACCAAGCAAGAATTAGTCATGAACTTTGGCATAGCAGCACCTCCAAAGAAGTCCAAAACCACATTCAACAAGTCAACTTTGATAATATGCCAGGATGATTGGAAGAACTTTCCATTCATTCCATCAGGTCCTGCAGCACTTGATGGACTCATTGAAAAGACTACTTCTTTGAGTTCTGCCAAGGTAGGATCTTTATTAAGTAGCTCATTGTCCTCTTCTATAATCAAAGATGGATACAGGACAACCGATCTTCTCTGATAGCACCTCCTATTTCAGTGAAGATGTTCTGAAAATATGTGCATGCTTCTTCACCAATATCCTTATCCCCTTGAACCCATTCTCCTTCATCATCTTTAATTTTATGTATGAACAACTTCCTTCTTCTCCCTCTAATTAGGCTGTGAAAATATCTGGAATTGGCATCCCCTTCTTTAAACCATTGCAGCTGTGTTTTTTGCTTTAGGATGGACTCTTCTAGATTCATGTATCTCACATAATTAGCTTGAAGTTCATGAAAGTTATGTCTATCATAGCCATCATTGGTCTGGGCCCATACCATCTCATCTTACTTCAACTTGTGTTCATATTCTTTGGCTTTCAGAAAGATATCTCCATATTGTTGTCTAGACCATTTGCTTAGAGCATTGGACAAAGATTTAAGCTTTTGGTGAAAATTCCACATGGCATTGCCATTGACTTCTTTGTTCCAGACCTCCTAAACTAGTGGAAGGAAGTTCTCATTTTCAACCCAGCAATTGAGAAACTTAAAGTATCTTTTGCATGTGTCCTATCTCACATTCATTTCCAGGAGAAGAGGATTGTGATCAGATCCTGTAGAGGAGAGATGAGTGATAGTTGTTGAAGAATAGGATATTAGCCAGTTATCATTGACCAATCCCCTATCTAGTCTTTTCCACACAATACAGCCTTGGCCTCTCCCATTTGACCAAGTGTATCTAGGACCATAGAATCCTAGATCCACAAATCTACAATCTTCAATCATGCTCAGGAAATCCATGTTTTTATTCATTTGATAGGGAAGACCCCTAATCTTCTCTTCAACAGATCCAATCACATAGAAGTCTCCAATGATACACCAGGGAGTTGAACATATCTTAGACTTCTATCTTAGGGTTTCCCAAAGAGGTCTTATCAAGGTTATTTTGCATTTGGCATAGATGATAGTGATTTGGAAAGGTTCTGTAGCTTCAATATGTTGCAATGCAATGGTCAGTTGCTGCTCATCATGATCAATGACTGTGCCTATGAAATCCTGATCCCAGAAAATTCAGATTTTATTATTAACATTGGAGGCAGAGTGTTGCATGGATAGTTGAATTCTATAGTGGTTGATGTGAGTGATGTCAAGGAAAGGTTCAAGGACTGCAATAAAAGATAGTTTATGGAGTTGTTTCAAGGTTCTAAGTCTCTCAATGGCACCAGCAATTCTGATTCCTCTTGCATTCCATATGATTGTACTAATCATGGGCATTATTTGGGAGTGGTTGACTTTGGTGGTGCTTTAATACTGGAAGCCTTACTTATGGTGAGGTAGTTGGGAGGTTTACTTCTAGGTGACAGGCCATGTGATTCAATTATTTTGTCAACATCTGTGGCACCATTGATAGCAGTAAGAAGCTGATTGCATGTATCATCTTCTTCCAAATCTACATTGTGTTCATCATCTGCCCCATCACCATTGTCAACCTCATTTTTTGATTGCATATGATTGTATTCATCTTCTTCAATCCCAGTAGAAAAGGATTTTTGACACTCTTCGGTTACTATTTTTATACCATCTACTTAGGAAGAGATATGCTCCCTAGGATCTGAGTGGATAGTCAGAGTTACAGTTGCATGCTATTGCTTCAGACCTATTTTCAGAACCCTACACCCTTTGTACTGTATTAGATTTGTTGCTATTTTAAGTATCTATAGGAACCACATCAGTCAATCTTTGGTGATCTAGGAGCTCAGAATTGGTTCCAAGATTCTGTGATCCATTAGCACTTGTAAAATTGAGAAGTTTCTATGCATTTTTTTGTTTCCTCATCTGCCTTCTCTTTTTCTAACTAGGGTTATTTTTTGGTTTTGTTTTAGTAATCTCTGAAGTAGCAGTAGTCTTTCCTTTATCAACCTTGTTTCTGTGATCTTCACCAGTAGAAATAGAAATCACACCTTTCTCTGCTTGTGTATGTGGTGTTCCCTGAATGCCTGGATATTGAGAAGTGGTAGAAGGGGGTATTTGGTCCATCCTATGGTTACCAGGTTCCCCAACACACTCATGCTGAGGAATATCCACCCCCTTTGGATCCCCATTCTGAACCACTATAGGTTTCTCCTCACCATATTTCTTTCCTTTAATAACTTAAATAGAATCAACATTAGCAGTAGGGGGATTAGAGGGATTGGGATGATTCTGAGCCACAGAATCTGCACTCTTCCCCAGTGGAGCTGGAGGATTGATAGAGGTTATACCTGTGCTTTGGGTGGTTAGATGCTCTTGTGATGGTAATTCTGCTTGTTTGTTTGTGTTTTGCTTTGGGATATAAACAACTTGTGTCTTTTTTGTGTTATTATGATGAATTCCTTTGAATTTCTTTTCTTTTGAGTCTACCAGTCCTTAGTTGAAGGTTGATTCCCTGTAATTTGGTGCATCTTCTCTTGTTGCTCTACTGTGTCTTGATTGGTGTTATTGTGATCCTGCTCCACTTGTTGTTGCTGCTTACCTTGATTGGGATGATGTGGTGGTTGTTTAACTCCAATTGATCAAGTACTTATATCTGGGGTGTTCTCTAAAGAGGCAGAGGAAATAGCTAGCCTTTTCTGCATATCTTCCTCTTTCAGTCTTTTGGGGCAGGCATGAGAGAGGTGACCAAGGTGTTTGCAGTAAGAATAATATTCAGGAAAGCTCTCATATTTGACCTCCAACCATTTTCCATCACCATTTACATTTTGGTCTTTATCAAAACCAAGTCATACATGAGAGGGTCTATCTTTTGTAAGATCAATTTGCATTTTGATTTTTGCAACACTGCCTCTGGTCTTTTAAAATGAAGCTAAGTCCAAAAATAGTGCCTTGCCTACTGAAGATAACAGAGGGGTGAGGATTTCCATATAATAGAAATGCCATAGAAGTTCAGGTATCACCACCCACACAGGCACAATGGGTGAGTCTTCATTTGGATTAAATAGTGGTGACCAAGCTTCCAATTTCATAATATGACCCTGAATATACATATAGCGCTTGGTCCAAACTGTTGCATGGTCGTACTCATTATCTAAATCAATATACACTGTTTTGGAGTTAAATGAGCAATCTTCACTCCACCTCTGAGCTCTGTCTAAGTAATGATGCTTCTTCTAATGACCTCTCTCCTTGGCATTCTGTTGGAGAATTTTCCAACCATAGTATATTGACACCTGGCAGTCAACTTAACCATGTAATCATCCTTCTTGAATATCACTGTAGGCTTGCCTTGTTTAGTAGTGATCTTGGGAGGGGTAAATTCAATTGGAGTTCTTTCTTGAGCCAATTTTGATCTCATTTTGGTTGCAAATGAGTGGGTTACAGTTGGTGGGGGGTTCAGGAGTGCTTTGTGGCTTCATGGCTTGGTCTTTTGGTAGGATAGTTTGTGTGGAATTGGTAGCTGTAGGTTCTTGGCTTGGAGGGGTGTGAACAGGCATTTTGGGAGGAGTATATTTGGCTGGTCTATCAAAGTTAGTAGATACTTTTGGTTATGGAGGTTTGGACTATGTCTTTCCCTAGTTATCCTGAACATTTGTAACCTGGGATTTTGTCATGCCCCGAACCTAGGAGCGAGACAAGCATCTGGTGCCTCACCTAACCTGGCGTACCAAATTGCGACTAAGGGACTCTGAACATATAATGTCATACTTTGGCCACGGGGCCACCTTGCAAGACAATTTGCGAAGCAAAATATAAAACTGAATGGAAACTAGCGATAACTAAACATCAATATAAAACTAGGCTGAAAAGGCCGTCATAGATACTACAGCTGACAAACCACCAAATTATACATACCAGGCCTACAAACCCAACATACTGCACTAACCAACAGGATATGTCTACAAGCCTCTACTGATAGATATATTGTGATCGGAACAGGGCCCCGACCTACCCATATTATATATATAATTACATACATAAGATGCACACAAAAACTTAGACCCGATAACTCCGAAGGATGTGGAGCTTACCGATCAGGCTAAACTCTGGAAACACCTACTGAGGAGGTCTACTCGTCTGTCTATCTGAACCTGCATGCATGAAATGCAGCGTCCCCGAAAAAGGGACGTCAGTACGAAATAATGTACCGAGTATATAAGGCGATAACATAACTGAAAGTTGAAACTGAACTGATAATATAATAACTGAAAATAATTGGGAGTCAAAGATGATCTGGAGATATACTTACCTGTTGATACTGACTCAACTCCTTCAATATAGTAAGTAAAATAATTGTACGGCCTTATAAGGCTCGGTATATATAACTGCTCTGCTGTAGTAGGCTCGCTCATAGGCGCTCGGCCATACTAGGCTATGTATCTCGACCATGCTGGGCTCGCTCATAGGCGCTCGGCCACAGTAGGCTCGGTATATAACTTTCTCTGATCAGAGGTTGCCAAATAGGGGCCTTCCCATCGATTATAGCTCGATGGTAATGAAAATACTGTAATACTGTATATATAGGCTTGCTGCTCTCTTGACTGGAAGAAGACAATACTAAATTGAATATAGAATCTCGATAAGGAATAATATTGTAACTTATGAGACTAGAATAGTGTGAATAAATTCATGAATATGAACTTCTCTTTTTGTCTCATTACTAACACATGTAGCTACGAGATCATGCCAAAATGAAGGAAGGCTTAGCCTTAACATACCTTATCACAATCTTTCCAATCACCAAGTTGAACTCACCTCTTCGCACCTTAATCTACAAGAATGATAATAATACTATCGTTAAGTTACGAAAGTTACAACTATCGCACAACGAACGACAAACTTATTTTGTATTAAAACGGGCAGCATCTCACCTATAATCCTTACTTCCTCCAAATTCAAGATAACACCAACAATACAAGAACAGAACAATGACAACATATATACATCATTTTCCAGCCCTATATACACCATCAAATACTACAAAACAGCCCAACACACCCCAATCTCTTCATACAAAAAACTACCACCGTAGTAGTGTCAAACGACCCGAAAATATTATGACGAATGACCAGCCAACCACCCTACATTTATATGGTGTTTCTACACCCCCTTCCTCCTCCAAAACTCCACAAAACAGTAGTAAAACACGCAGCTCAACAGCAACACAAAACAGTCCACAAAACAGTCCACAAAACAGTCCGCTACAAGTGAATAACTCGAACTCACGGCTTCCGATCACCGTCCCGTGAGTTCTCACAAGTATAAAACGACTTATCATGAATTTATAGAAGAAAAACTGGATGAAAGAGAGCAGTAAACTCACCTTATTTGTTGGATAACTCAGCTCCTATCTTGGTTCTTCAAACTCTAGGTTTTACCTCCAATTAGAACTTGAAAGGGAGAGAAAATCAATTAGGGTTTGTGGGAAATATTTGGGAGGATTCTTTGCAGAGCTTATGTCTGGTTATTATGCTCTATTTTAAGTCTAATATATGAAGAAAATAGGCCTTTAAAAGGCCTCTTTGGACGACCCGAAATGGCCCATTTTTGGGCTTTCATTTAAGCAAGTAGGTGACACACCTACTTGTCACCTAGCAGCTTGCGCAGTATCGCAAAAATGCCCATATCTCACTACTCCGATGTCGTATTGACAAACGGTTTAATGCATTGGAAAATAGATGCATAGATCTTTAATTTGGGTGGAACACTCCATAACTCTAAGTATATTGGGAGAAAATTGCAGTTAGATTTGACCTAAAGTTTCAGTAAAACTTATGAGTGTAACTTGTGATGACTTTCATCGACTTTTGTTCCACAACTCGCTTGACATTAAAACATAACACACGGATGTCATACGACTAATATAAATCATAACATAATCTCCTTATCATGTTAATCACCCTAGTCTCACCCCAAAGGTACATGTTATAACATTCCCAACTTGTCGACTTTCGACGAAACATTATTTTATTCAATTGCTTTAGCTTCTGAACTGTCCAACCCTCTTTGTACTTGTTGTTCATGATCTTCAATATTTGTAACCTCATTGGTAATATGATTAACTTACTTTATATACTTTTAAATATTATCTCATTTTTGGTCCTACATTAGTTTGCTTACGACGCATTTTTACGTACAAAAATATAGGGTGTAACATCACTCCCCCTTGGGAACATTCGTCCTCGAATGTTTACTCTTAGAGACTTTGGAAAATTTTGCCAGAGTATCCTTCGTACACTAGGTTAAAACCAACCTGCACGCAGCCAGAAAATATACTATGCATGCCACACATGGCCAATCTTTATAAATAGCAGCAATTTGCCTCACCGACCGTAAATCATAAATATTGAAAGTGAAAAATAAAAGCTTACCTGATGACCTGCTAGCCTACATAGAGCTATGTTGTAGCGTCCCATCTCGAACCATATCTTCAGTTTGAAATAGGTGGGGGTATTTAGACTTCATTTCTTCCTCCGATTCCCACGTCATCTCTTCTACATTCTTGCTCCTCCATAAAACCTTCACGGAAGCTACCTCCTTATTTCGTAGCTTGCGGATTTGTCGGTCTAGGATGGCAACTGGAATTTCCTCGTATGATAAGTCCTCTGTAATCTGTACATCATCTGTGGGCACCACTCGGGTAGGATCGCCAATGCACTTCCGTAGCATAGATACGTGAAAAACCGGATGGACAGACTCCAATTCTGAGGGCAACTCTAACTCATAAGCTACTTGGCCCACTCTCCGAATGATCCTATAAGGCCCAATATACCGTGGGCTAAGCTTGCCTTTCTTGCCAAACCTCATCACGCCCTTCATAGGTGATACCTTTAAGAATACCCAGTCATTAATCTTGAACTCTAAGTCTCGTCGCCGCGCATCAGAATATGACTTCTGACGACTCTGAGCTGTCAACAGTCGCTCCCGGATAAGCTTTACTTTCTCTATGGCCTGCTGAACCAGGTCTGGCCCATGTAACCCAGATTCTCCAACATCAAACCACCCTATAGGAGATCTGCACTTACGCCCATACAAAGCCTCGTACGGAGCCATCTGGATACTGGAGTGGTAACTGTTATTATATGCAAACTCGATAAGAGGTAGATGTTCATCCCAACTTCTTTTAAAATCCAACACACATACTCGTAACATATCCTCGAGCATCTGAATTGTGCGCTCGGCTTGTCCATCAGTCTGTGGATGAAAAGCTGTGCTGAGATTCACCTGAGTCCCTAGACCTCTCTGAAATGACCTCCAAAAATGTGCTGTAAACTGAGCCCCACGGTCAGATATAATAGAAACCGGTACTCCGTGTAGCCACACTATCTCCTTAATATATAACTTTGCATAATCTTCTGTTGTATATGTAGATCTGACCGGTAGGAAGTGAGCTGATTTCGTGAGCCTATCGACTATCACCCATATGGAATCGAACTTACGATTAGAACGAGGTAAAGCCGTGATAAAGTCCATGTTTATCGCCTCCCATTTCCATGTCGGGATCTCTATAGTCTGCATTAGCCCTCCGGGCTTCTGGTGCTCTACCTTCACTTGCTGGAAACTAGTACATTGGGCGACAAACTCAGCAATGTTCTTCTTCATATCGTTCCACCAGTACACATCCTTAATGTCATGATACATCTTCGTTGATCCAGGATGGATGGAATACCATGAATAATGTGCCTCTGACATAATCCTGTCTCGTAGCCCTGCTACATCTGGAACACACGAACGACCCCTGTATCTGAGAACCCCATCTCCTTTGAGCTCTAACAATGGCTTCTTCTGCTGCGGAACTCTCTCTCTCAACTCGACCAACTCTGGGTCCTCGTACTGCCTTTCCTTGACTTCAGCTATGAGGGATGATTTTGCAGTGTTTTGGAGTACAACTCCACCATCCTCAGAATCTACTAACCGAACCCCCAACGAAGCCAATTAGTGAATCTCTCTAGCTAATTGTCTTTTCTCGGGCTCTACATGTGCTAAGCTACCCATAGATCGGCGACTTAAGGCATCTGCTACAATATTAGCTTTCCCTAGATGGTAGAGAATGTTAACATCGTAATCTTTCAATAACTCAAGCCATCGCCTCTGTCGTAAATTCAACTCTTTCTGCTTGAAGATATATTGTAGGCTTTTATGATCAGTAAATACATCAACATGAACACCATATAAATAATGCCGCCATATCTTAAGTGCATGGACAACCGCAGCTAACTCGAGGTCATGGGTCGGATAATTCCTCTCGTGCTTCCTCAACTGCCTTGAAGCATACGCAATTACCTTTCCATGTTGCATCAGGACATATCTTAACCCGACACCTGATGCATCACAATACACGGCATAACCCTCTAGACCCTCTGGAAGTGTTAGAACTGGAGCTGAGGTCAACCTGTTCTTAAGATCTTGGAAACTCCACTCACAAGCCTCTGTCCATTGAAACTTAGTTTCTTTCTGTGTCAACTTCGTCAATGGTGCCGAAAGGGAAGAAAAACCCTCTACGAACCTCCGATAGTATCCTGCTAAGCCTAGAAAGCTACGAACCTCTGTCGGAGTGGTAGGTCTAGGCCAAGATTTCACGGCCTCAATCTTCTGAGTGTCCACCTTTATCCCTTCATCTGATACAATATGCCCCAAGAATGCTATAGACTTCAACCAGAACTCACATTTAGAAAACTTAGCATACAACTTACGATCACGGAGGGTTTGGAGTACCGCTCGCAGGTGGTCCGCATGCTCATCCTCTGAACGGGAATAAACTAGAATATCATCAATAAATACTATCACGAACAGATCTAAAAATGGCCGGAATAGGCTATTCATCAAGTCCATAAATATAGCGGGTGCATTAGTCAACCCGAAGGACATGACTAGGAACTCGAAGTGGCCATATCGGGTCCTGAAGGCTGTCTTCGGAATATCTTTTTCCCAAACTCTAACCTGGTGGTACCCCGACCTCAAATCTATCTTTGAAAAGCATCTAGCCCCCTGCAACTGATCAAACAAGTCATCGATCCTTGGAAGTGGATACTTATTCTTAATAGTTACCTTGTTCAACTGCCTATAATCGATACACATCCTCAGCGAGCCGTCTTTCTTCCGCACAAATAGTACTGGTGCACCCCAAGGTGAGGTACTGGGCCTGATGTAACCTTTCTCCAACAAATCTTTTAACTGCTCCTTCAACTCCTTCAATTCGCCAGGTGCCATTCTATACGGAGGGACGGATATTGGTTGAGTTCCTGGAAGCAAATCGATGCTAAAATCAATCTCTCGCTCTGGAGGAATACCTGGAAGCTCATCTGGAAACACATCTGCATACTCTTTGACTACGGGAATAGACTGAAGTGTAGGTATCTCAGCATCTGCATCTCTAACTTGCACAATATGATAAATGCACCCTTTTGCGATCATTTTCCTCGCCTTCAGATAGGAAATAAACCTACCTCTGGGTGTTGGTGTATTACCTACCCATTCAAGGACTGGCTCACCCGGAAAATGAAATCTGGCTGCCTTTGCTCGGCAATTAACTGTGGCATAGCAAGCTGCCAACCAGTCCATGCCCATGATAGCATCAAAATCCATCATCTCTAGCTCAACTAGGTCAGCTGAGGTCTGACGACTACAAATGGTCACCGTACAACCTCGGTAAACCCATCTAGCAATAATCGATTCTCCGACCGGTGTAGATACCGCAAAAGGATCACTTAGTATTTCAGGCACTATACCAAACTTCCTCGCGACAAATGGGGTAATATACGATAAAGTAGATCCTGGGTCTATCAAAGCATAAGCATCGTGAGAGCAAATGGTTAATATACCTGTCACAACGTCTGGTGAAGACTCCTGGTCCTGTCGACCTGCTAAAGCATAGATACGGTTCTGATTACCACTTGAACTGGAACCTCTACCTCTGCCCCGACCTCTACCAGCCGAAGACTGAGACTCGCGCCCTGAAGGATGCACGGACATAGATGATCCTGTTGCTGAACTCGCTGGTTGTGCCATTCCCCCCGAATCTCTATTTGGGCAATCTCGCATCATATGCCCTGGACGCCCACATGTATAACAAGCATCAGAACCTGCTCGGCATTGGCCCAAGTGTCCTCTACCACATATGTCACACCGTGGAGGAAATGACCATGTCTGCGCAGATCCTCGCTATCGCTGCAAACCTGATGCCCGTGAGCTCTCACCTGGTCCTGACTGAGTATAGCGGTCATACCTGTAACCCTGTAACCGAGGTGGCAGAGGCCTAGATGGCCGTCCGAAGTACTGGGTCCTATAACTACCCTGAGATTGCTCCTGAGGCCTGGGAAATCTCATCCTCTTATGTTGCCCTTGCTGAGCCCTCTCTGTACCCTGCTGCCGACGCCTACCCCTTTCTATATTCTGGGCGAATGCCTGAATCCGGGAGATATCCATACTATCCTGCAATGCAGCGGTGGCACATGCCTCGGTTAACTCTGGGGCTAACCCTGCTATAAACCTGTGAATCCTGTCCCGCATAGTAGCAACTATGGATGGTGCATATCTGGCCAATGAGTCAAAACGGAGACTATACTCTCGAACACTCATATTACCCTGCTTGAGGGCTAGAAACTGATCGACTCGAGCCTGTCGGATCTCCCGTGGTAAGTACTGGTCAAGGAAGGCATCTGAAAAATTCTCCCAAATAGCTGGAGGTGCATCACGTCCCCTGGACCTCTCCCATCCCTCGTACCAAAGGATGGCTATATCTCGGAGTCGAAAAGCTGCTAGCTCAACTGCCTCTTTCTCCGTGGCATGCATAACACGAAAGATCCTGTGAAGCTGATCTATGAAATCCTGCGGGTCCTCCCTCTGATCTGTCCCCGTGAACTCTGGGGGACTCAAAGCAATAAACTCTCGGACCCTTGAACTCCCAGACCCCTCAGAAGTTCCTGCACTAGCTGATGCCCTAGCCTGTTGCTGGGTAGCTACCAACTGTGTCAACAAATGCACCGCACTCCTCAAGTCCTGATCTGATGGAAGTGGAGGGGGAACTGGATGTGCGGTTTCCCTAGGAATCTCCGTAGTTGGTGGAGGAGCCGGTAATGGCTGAGTAGGGGTCTCACCTTGAGCCTCAGACTGGGCCCCATCTACTGGGGGTACCCTGCTGGTCCCCTCACCTACTGCTGTATCTCTCCTCTGGCTAGCCGTAGTCTTCCTAGTCACCGTCATCTGTGCATGCAAACACCAACACATAAGTTTAATTCAAATTTCCTATAACTCAGTTCTGTAGCACGATTTAGATTTCAAAGAAGGGTAACCAACTCCTAAATGCCCTGTAGTGCCCTGCTTATATAATGTAGTGCACAACATATCTATAAACAAGACTCTACTAGACACGGCTTGTAGACTCCCTAGGATAGAACTACTCTGATACCAAGTTTGTCACGCCCCGAACCTAGGAGCGAGACAAGCATCCGGTGCCTTACCTAACCTGTCGTACCAAATTGCGACTAAGGGACTCTGAACACATAATGTCATACTTTGGCCACGGGGCCACCTTGCAAGACAATTTGCGAAGCAAAATATAAAACTGAATGGAAACTTGTGATAACTAAACATCAATATAAAACTAGGCTGAAAAGGCCGTCATAGCAACTACAGCTGACAAACCACCAAATTATACATACCAGGCCTACAAACCCAACATACTGCACTAACCAACAGGATATGTCTATAAGCCTATACTGATAGATATATTGTGATCGGAACAGGGCCCCGACCTACCCATATTATATATATAATTACATACATAAGATGCACACAAAAACTTAGACCCGATAACTCCGAAGGATGTGGAGCTTACCGATCAGGCTAAACTCTGGAAACACCTACTGAGGAGGTCTACTCGTCTGTCTATCTGAACCTGCATGCATGAAATGCAGCGTCCCCGGAAAAGGGACGTCAGTACGAAATAATGTACCGAGTATATAAGGCGATAACATAACTGAAAGTTGAAACTGAACTGATAATATAATAACTGAAAATAATTGGGAGTCAAAGATGATCTGGAGATATACTTACCTGTTGATACTGACTTAACTCCATCAATATAGTAAGTAAAATAATTGTACGGCCTTATAAGGCTCGGTATATATAACTGCTCTGCCGTAGTAGGCTCGCTCATAGGCGCTCGGCCATACTAGGCTATGTATCTCGACCATGCTGGGCTCGCTCATAGGCGCTCGGCCACAGTAGGCTCGGTATATAACTTTCCATCTGATCAGAGGTTGCCCAATAGGGGCCTGCCCATCGATTATAGCTCGATGGTAATGAAAATACTGTAATACTGTATATATAGGCTTGCTGCTCTCTTGACTGGAAGAAGACAATACTAAATTGAATATAGAATCTCGATAAGGAATAATATTGTAACTTATGAGACTAGAATAGTGTGAATAAATTCATGAATATGAACTTCTCTTTTTGTCTCATTACTAACACATGTAGCTATGAGATCATGCCAAAATGAAGGAAGGCTTAGCCTTAACATACCTTATCACAATCTTTCCAATCACCAAGTTGAACTCACCTCTTTGCACCTTAATCTACAAGAATGATAATAATACTATCGTTAAGTTACGAAAGTTACAACTATCGCACAACGAACGACAAACTTATTTTGTATTAAAACGGGCAGCATCTCACCTATAATCCTTACTTCCTCCAAATTCAAGATAACACCAACAATACAAGAACAGAACAATGACAACATATATACATCATTTTCCAGCCCTATATACACCATCAAATACTACAAAATAGCCCAACACACCCCAATCTCTTCGTACACAAAACGACCACCGTAGTAGTGTCAAACGACCCGAAAATGTTATGACGAACGACCAGCCAACCACCCTACATTTATATGGTGTTTATAAACCCCCTTCCTCCTCCAAAACTCCACAAAATAGTAGTAAAACACGCAGCCCAACAGCAACACAAAACAGTCCACAAAACAGTCCGCTACAAGTGAATAACTCGAACTCACGGCTTCCGATCACCGTCCCGTGAGTTCTCACAAGTATAGAACGACTTACCATGAATTTATAGAAGAAAAACTGGATGAAAGAGGGCAGTAAACTCACCTTATTTGTTGGATAACTCAGCTCCTATCTTGGTTCTTCAAACTCTAGGTTTTACCTCCAATTAGAACTTGAAAGGGAGAGAAAATCAATTAGGGTTTGTGGGAAATTTTTGGGAGGATTCTTTGCAGAACTTATGTCTGGTTATTATGCTCTATTTTAAGTCTAATATATGAAGAAAATAGGCCTTTAAAAGGCCTCTTTGGACGACCCGAAATGGCCCATTTTTGGGCTTTCATTTAAGCAAGTAGGTGACACACCTACTTGTCACCTAGCAGCTTGCGCAGTATCGCAAACATGCCCATATCTCTCTACTCCGATGTCGTATTGACAAACGGTTTAATGCATTGGAAAATAGATGCATAGATATTTAATTTGATGGGTGGAACACCCCATAACTCTAAGTATATTGGGAGAAAATTGCAGTTAGATTTGACCTAAAGTTTCAGTAAAACTTATGAGTGTAACTTGTGATGACTTTCATCGACTTTTGTTCCACAACTCGCTTGACATTAAAACATAACACACGGATGTCATACGACTAATATAAATCATAATATAATCTCCTTATCAAGTTAATCACCCTAGTCTCACCCCAAAGGTACATGTTATAACATTCCCAACTTGTCGACTTTCGACGAAACATTGTTTTATTCAATTGCTTTAGCTTCTGAACTGTCCAACCCTCTTTGTACTTGTTGTTCATAATCTTCAATATTTGTAACCTCATAGGTAACATGATTAACTTACTTTATATACTTTTAAATATTATCTCATTTTTGGTCCTACATTAGTTTGTTACGACGCATTTTTACGTACAAAGATATAGGGTGTAACACCAGCCTAGGCACCGGTGAGTAGAGTTTAGATATGGAGACTTCAAGGTATACCTGCCGGCGTCTGCGGGCCTCGGAGTCACCCTCTACCTAGTTCTATTTCATTTTCCCTTTTTATAGATAATTTTGTATGGGGATATTTAGTATACTGTTGTAGAGCTTGGGACTTGGTATCACCGGATGTTGGGAGTTTTATTCTGTTGAGTTGCAGAGGATTAATCAAATCAACTTGATCACCTTGGACTGTTGAGATGTCATTGATGACCTCCTGTGAAGCTTGAGAATGATTTGATGCTTGGTCGCCCAGATTCAATGAAGTAGTTACCCCATCATTGATTTGCTAAGATTCCTTATCATTAATGAATTGATTTTCATTGTCGAGTATCCCAAATGAGCATGTGGAGCTGGTTGTGGCATTTGGTCGAACACTTGGGTTGCTCATTTTAGCTGAGTTACCATTTTGCAAAGCTGTGAACTTTGGCTGAGTGAAGTCCACTGGCGCTGGTTGGAGAAAATTCTTTATGGAAGAAGGAACAATTTCACTTTAGTTTGATTCAGTTTGAGCAACTGGAATACCATCTGTGTTCAACTGGTGTTCGCCATAGCTTTTCAGTTGGTCGGGTCTCTCATTTCTCATGGTGAAGTGATTTAAAACTTGATGGGCATCGACATCTTGAGTTGGAGAGACCTCCCTAGCCCTTGGGTTAACTCGATTTGACCTAGGAATGGATAAAGAAGCTTTCTCTCCTCCCATGCGATTATCTGCTACAGTGACTGGCACGTTAAGAGGGGGACCTGTGTCTACTGGGAGTGAGTTTGAGGGAGTTGTTTGTTGGGGGTTGTGTGCATTTTGTAAGGGGTTAGATTGAGACTAGTCCGGTGGTTTTCCACTACCGAACGGAGGAACATTGTCCATTTCTGACGCACGATTACTGTTCACCTTGGTCGCTTGTACGGACAGAGTTTTTGGAACGGGTATGCTTGTTAATCTATAATTAATTAAGCTTGATTAAGTTAATTTTTAAAGGGTTAAAAGATTAAAAGACTATAATTGCAAACGCCTAATTAAACACTATATGCCTATTTGATTAATAAAATCAGCCCAAAACACAGGCCAAATGCCACTTGACCCGGTCTGAAATTACCCCCTCCCATCCACCTTGGCAGTCTGCCCTGACCCCTGAGAACCAATAGAATCATGCCACATCACCCTTCACTCCACTCACATAAGAAATACAACTCATCTGGGCCGTTGATCCAAATAATCAACGGTCCATGTTTCAATCAAATTTCACTTTTTATTTCTATGCCCTTCAGTAATTTATCTCAACCGTTGGATCAAAATAATCCAATGGCCATTATTTTTTATAACAAATCATTTTATCTCCAAAATATCGGAGTTGTTAATCACAATGATCCAACGGCTCCCCTTTATTCACTCATCTTAAACCTACCAAACACCTATAAACCCTTATCATTTCACCCACACCACCGGCCGCCCTTCTTTCCCAAATTCCTCTCCTTTCTCTCGTCCATCAACCCGTTAATCACTAGAACCTTGCACAAATTTGTGCAAGGTCACAAGATTCGATGATAAATCATCCATCTTGTCCCTATACCTATGAATCCTACTGGTTTATTTCCATTTCATCGCTAAAAGTCAAAATCCGCAAATTATACCCTAGACCTAAAATCATGCTACTGAAGTTTATATGGTCTTCCCTGATCTTTCAAATCGGAGCATGCATGGATGATTACCATTATTATTATTCATGTCCAGAGGTCAAATACAGTGACCTCTAAACATTAGAGCTTTGCACGATGGTTCTTCACATTCAACGGTCGATTCCTCCACTCTCGTGCCCAGGTAAAGTTCCTTGATGATTTTCCCCTCTGTTTTTCTCTTATTTCACCCGCCTTGCTGCCATCATACACCCGTCGTCATCTTTCACTATCTAATTCAAATCTGCCAAAACCCTAAGGCGTTGAAGAATATTATAAATAGGAGCCTTAATTGCTCTCACCTAACAAGACTAACAGAGATAGATAGACATCAACACACACACACTTATACCCTAAGAAATCGAAAGTTCAAAACTTCTTCTGCCAAGTCTAAGTTTCAGGAGTTTCTTCTCTAATTTTCTCTTTTTATTTTTCATTTCACGACGAGTTCAATCACTGTGGGAGAACTATTGTGAGCTTGTGGGTTCAAACAGCTATGAATCAATATTTGTTTGGTTTGTTGCTCTGTAGAAGGTCAGTATACACTGACCCTCCCTCTATTCTTTGATTATTTGTGTTGTTTTGTGCTTGTAATATTCTCTCTATTGATTGCCTTCATTTATGATATGCGTCAATAGTTTATGACTGATTATTATGCTCTACTTTCTCCAGTTACTTTACTATTTGAATTAATGATCTCTTGATAACTTGTGATTGTTCTGGTATTGTCGATTAATCTGCGATAATGAGCTTCATGACTTAACTAGATAAGTATTTTCTATCATGAATAATAAATTGAACTAGGCCTAAGTTAATGTTATACATGCTCTGTCGGTTGGATAATGTCTGGAATGTTGTGTTTGGCTAACTTAATTGAACCATGCCTTTCGACTTTGCTTAATATCATTTTAAGAGCTTACCTGCTACACCATGCCCTATGGATCCTTGTACTTGTAATATTATACCATACTATTGATCAAATGAAAGTGATCTTCATCACAGATCATAATATGCCTTTGATCTGTTTGTTTTGACTGAAACCATATCTGTTGTACACACTTAAGAGTTCATATGTCCTCATGATCTGAACTTCTATAATGAATTCATTAGCCTAGTTATCATGCTATCCGCTCATCTGATATTCCCTGTGATCATAAAGCTTTGTGAAAATCTCACTGCATGCTGGTTAAGTGATCCTTAATGATTTCTATACTTGTGTGTTTACCTAGTTATGATTATGAACCTTTTACCTGTTTGGTATTTAAGAAAGCTTTCGTGTATAAACTACCACATGCCTTATTTGAAAAGTATTTTGTCAAAGAAGGAAACTAAATCTTGTCTGCTCTAATAACTTAATAACCTGAGCTATGTAAAAATCTTAAATGAAAGCATGTTGTTGTCATTCATAGGCTTAAACAAACCCATTAATACTTGCTTGTCTTGTCAAAATGAATATTGTCCCATACTTGGTTGATATTCTTGGCTATAGAAGACTTAGTTATGAATCTAGATATTGGTTGAGAATCCAATAGAAAAAATATTATGCTATTTAGTTTAAACTAGATCAAAAATGACTTTATTACCGATATGGAGGCCTCTGCTGATGTTGCTACCCTTTAGGAAAATTTGAATAAGGCTATCAGTACATGTATCACATAGAGTGAAGACTTAACCATGTGTGTGTGAACTTCTGATGGTGTTGAATATAGTTTAATTGACTACTGAAGTACTCTGAACTTAGTTAAGGATTCCTGAAAGTTTGAACCCCTTAGTAGAACTAGTGAGATTAATATACATCACTTAACTTGGCATTTCTAAACTTGAATTAGTTTTCTGATGGCTTACCATGAACTGTCCTTGTTTACATCTGTGATAGTCTCTCTAACTATTCTGATACATGTATGAATGGTCATTGATATTATAAATGCTTGTAGTAATTTGCCTCCTTGTGTTTGGGTTCTGATCTTGAGGTTAAAGGTGTAACTCTAAAATGTTCATGTCTTTTCACTTTAATGACATTCCATGTAGCTTCTGAACTCTGTGTATTTGAACCTTTTGTGTATGTTACTGCTTTCATGATATCTATTGGGTGAGTACTTCATTTGTGTCCAAACCTTTGAGGAAGAGTATATTGTGAGTGATTAAGGATATTTAGGGAGGAACCTAGTTTGTGATTAAGATGCCCTTCCGTGACACAAGCATTGTTCGGGGTCCTTGAGACCCTTGTGAACTCTGAAGTGATAGGGATCCAAAGGGTATCTTGTCCATAAATAAGGTTTTATCCTAATCTTTTAAGTATTAACTCTTATTAATCCTCCTAGGATTAGCACAAATGGATTTGATTTTACTGTATTCTTTAGTTTCGTTTGTATGTTATGATTTTACTTTGTTAGGACTCATATTGATTTCACTAATGGACCTTTATTTCTTTTTATGTGCATGATTAAATTGGGCCTACTAAGTTCTTTGAAACTCATGCCCAAGTTCCAGTCTTGAATCCCTTTTGCTGAATGAAATTTGTCGTTGCCTGTAGATCTATTGGGCCTGGTCCACTGGCCCAATTTCGAAGAGTCCAGTTTCTTTTTCCCTTCTCGCTCTTAGATAATAAAATTAGCTGTTCATTATGTGTGTACATATTTGATACTAACATTACAATTGGATGTTTCTGTTGTATTTTGATCATTTTTAGGAACCTAAGCAAACCAAGGCCCATAGGTAAATGAAAGAATCTATGTTTAAAATCTTGTCTACTATAATATTTCGATGCTTTGATCACTTATTTTTCTTAACAAATACAAGATTTTATTTTTGTTATCGCTAACCATTTTCAACAAAGTTTTGAGTTTTAAACAGATTTGAAAGGAAACAACCATTCTCTTAAAAAGTTAGAAAAGGTTGTTTACAATGCTGGTTTTCGACAAACAAAAACCAAACACTGCTGGGAATTAAAAATTATCAAACTTCAATGAATTTTCGAAAACATCGCTTCAATTGAAATTTATTTTCAAATGTATGTCCATGACACATCTTCTGGTAGTCTTTTATTCCACTAAATTACACGAATAGCCACATTGTTTCAAGGGACAGAGTATTCAAAACATAGCAGTATTTTACAAGTCTTTCTCAACTTTGAGGGTATAAATATTTCAAAAGATCTTTCATAAATTACAAATTTTATAAAACCTATGATCCTTTTTGTTCCAAAGTACATATACAACTTTCTTTCAAAATAGTAAATTTAAAAACAAGACTTAGGATGATTTGTAGACGTTAAGCATTTAGTTAAGCAGAATATAGACCTTCACTTCCCCTAACCTAGCTTAAGTTTTAAGGAGCTACTTCAAGTATATTTTAGGGGTGCCTAACACCTTCCCCTTGGAAGAACAAGTACCCTTACCCAAATCTCACCGGTTAAAAGACCAATAGGATAATTATCTAACAAAAAAATAGGTATCCTAATATACCTTAAAATATTAGGTGGCGACTCTCTTTTCTCAACAAAAGAAGAACTACTAGTTGAATCTTATTTTGACCTGTGCAAAATAGGGTGCAAAAAATATGATTTAAATGATCTAGGGCACTAAGCATACTTTATATGATCTGCTTGAAGATTTTCACGATGACGACGAGAGGTTATGTATTCCTGATAGATGTATATCAACGTGCTCGCATAGTGTAATGGTCGCACAGCCTATTTATCTAGTATGCGTGATACAAGAGAAATAAAAGGAAAATATATTTTCCCTTAGCTTGATGGAGCTTGAGCACGCCCTTATATATGAGTGAAAAATGTTGGAAAAAATAATCTTTGGGGCATGATACACTTATAAGGGGTGCTAGTTTATTAGACGGCTCATTAGCTATAACCCTAAGCCTAAGTGTTAGATAAACAAACTATGGGTGTTAGAAGACTCATTTGTTTATAAAAAGAACGTAGGGATTGTTCTCTACGTTATTAATTAGGGATAATTAGGTTGTGGAAATAGAAAATCGATATGCTACGTGAGGATTCCTAACGACAAGTAATTCGAATCAGGTTGCTAAAAACGATCCGCTTTCGTAAAGGAAAAACTCGCAAGTCTCCTTTACTAGCAGTATTACAGTTAATGTTAGACTATGCTAGGAGTATACGATTTTAATTATTGTATTTCAATAATTGTGTTTGGTTCACAGACTCCATAGACAATCCTCACGGTGGGTTCAATCTCTTGATGGACCCCACGCCTTAACTTTACAGTTTTGGACTAAAAGTAGGGGTGGGCGCTTGGTACTTGGGTACAGTATTTAAGAATTACGGTTCGGTACTTTGATATTCGGTATATTAATTGTGCATATCAAATATCATACGGGATTAGTTTGGTACGATTTGATATTTTCTTATTTGGTTTGTTACGGCTTTGGTATGATTTCGGTATCGTACCAATTCTTTGTGGACAAAACAGCGGCGAATTAATTATTAAAAACTTCATTCCTTTTAATTTACTCTAGAATATTACGATGAAATGGTTCTTGTTGTACCTTTGGAGAACTTCCAGAAAAGGGAGTAATAGCTTTTGGTGGAATACCCAACTCTAAACTTCCACAAACAAAGCAAAGGTCATTTGTGTCAAATTGATCACCAATTTTGGACATTACTTCTATTCTAAGAATACCCAGGTGTGGAAATCAAAGACAAAGGGAAAGAAAACAAACTTTCTAAAGGATGAAAAGTCATTTTTATAGACTTTTAGGTGAAGAACAAAATGATTTTGTTATTTGTGGAGAACCTGATGAAGTCCACGTTCTAGACTTTTATCATTCTCAAAGTTTTTAACTGCCAACAACACAACAAGGCAGCAAAAATGGCAACAACCCGTAGTCAACAATACAACAAATATGTATACGGTTAAAATCGGCCCCACCCGATTTTACTGTTTGACCGAGACCGGGAGTTTGCATCGAAGGACGACTCCGAAGTAGATCGGATCGAGGCACGAAGACAAGTTACCGAGATCGAGATTCGAGGCACCTGCCAAGATCGAGACCGACAACAATCGAGACCAAACGAGACAGGCATCGAGCAATACCGAAGATAGCGTAATAACGTAAAAGTAAGATATCCGCGACTGGTCGAAGATCATGGCGGAAATCTCGGAACGGATCGAATCAAGAATAGTTGTTTAGTTAATCATGGGATTTTCTTCTGTAATTAGAATTATACCATATATAGAATTCCTCTACTATATAAAGGGGGGTTCTAACCGTTTCTAGGGACGACGGATAAAAAAGACATATAATTTTCTTTCTCGCTCACGCTCTTGTTCTTCAGCTTATCGTATTTTTATTTTCCTTGCATCAACCAGTTTGAGGGTACTCCAACTCAAGGGATAAGTTCTATTCAAACACTGGTTTGATTTGCCTTATAGTTCAATTCTGTCTTTAATCTTCATATTTATCAATTGATATTAAGTGAAATCATGTATCCTTAAATCCACATTATAAGTTTAATTATTATCCTCCAATTGATATTTGAAATGTTACAGGCTCAACAAGCCGTTATAGCGCAGCTACAAAATCAACATCGAGTGCCGAGTGGGGTAGAACCAGAAGTCGTCCACAGGACTGAGCCAGTGCCGGAAAGGTCGAATGCTAATGAATCGAGGGCTGACCCCGTCATTATGAAAATACTCGAGGAGCTCACTAAATGAATTAAAATGGGAGAAAAGAAAATCGAGGCAAATGACAAGAAAGTAGAGACATATAACTCCCGGGTTGACCAAATACTGGGGGCACTACCAATTTTAAAAGGTATGGACTCGAAGAAGTTCGTGCAGAAGCCGTTCCCCCCAAGTGCAGCTCCGAAGCCCATTCTGAAGAAATTTCGCATGCCGGAAATCCCCAAGTACAATGGGACCACCGATCCAAATGAGCATGTTACCTCCTATACATGTGAGATAAAAGGAAATAATTTAGAAGATGATGAGATCGAATCGGTTCTACTAAAGAAATTTGGAGAAACTCTATCGAAGGGGGCAATGATATGGTATCACAATCTTCCACCTAATTCTATCGATTCCTTTGTCATGCTTGCAGACTCTTTTGTAAAGGCACACACATGAGCAATAAAGGTTGCGACTAGGAAGTCGGACCTCTTCAAGGTAAAACAGAAAGATAACGAAATGTTGAGGGGGTTCGTGTCTCGGTTCCAGATAGAACGCATGGAACTACTACCAGTCACAGACGATTGGGTTGTTCAGGCTTTTACTCAAGGTTTGAACGATCGGAGTTCGGTGGCCTCACGACAGCTAAAGCAGAATTTAATTGAATACCCAGCGGTAACCTGGGTCGATGTACATAATCGATACCAGTCAAAAATCAGGGTTGAAGATGATCAATGTGGGACCCCTTCAGGTTCCGCTTATCCAATCAGGCCCGTTGGAAGAACTCAGAGAGATATCGACGGAGAACCTCGGTCGAACAGAGACCGATAGAAACCATACAATGCAGATCGTAGAAACAGCGGCCCAGGACGCAATCCCATCCGAAATGATTGAAGGAATGATCGAGGACAGAGCTCTCGAGTGCTCATGAGCAAAAATAGTTTCGATAAACGGGTCGATCCCACATAGGCACCACGATTATCAGAATACAACTTCAGTATCGACGCATCAGGTATTGTGTCAGCCATTGGGAGAATCAAAGATACTAGATGGCCCAGGCCCCTACAGACCGATCCATCCCAAAGGAAACCCAATAAAATATGTAAATACCATGGTACGCATGGTCATAGAACCGAAGACTGCAGACTACTAAGAGAGGAGGTGGCCCGTCTATTCAACGAGGGTCACCTTCGAGAGTTCTTGAGCGACCGACCTAAAAATCATTTTAGAGACAGGGATGCAAACAGGAAAAACGAGCAGGAAGAACCACCGCACGTGATCCACATGATTGTTGGTGGGATCGATATTCCACAAGGGCCCATTTTCAAACGCACTAAGGTATCGATCATCAGGGAAAAACGAACTCGAGACTATGTACCAGAAGGCACTTTATCATTCAACAATGAGGAAGCAGAAGGGATCTCACAACCCCACAATGATGCATTGGTAATCTCTATCCTTGTGAATAAAATTCAGGTTAAACATGTTTTATTTTATCCAGGAAGCTCGACCAATATTATTTGATCGAGGGTTGTGGAGTAGCTCAGCCTACAAGATCAGATCATGCCCGCAGCTCGAGTTCTCAATGGTTTCAACATGGCAAGCGAAACAACTAAAGGAGAAATCATTTTACCAGTAAATATAGCTGGGACTATTCAAGAAACCAAGTTCTATGACCGAAGACGATATGAGATACTACACCCTGTTCGAAAGACCCTGGATTCACAATATGAGGGCAGTCCCTTCAACACTTCACCAAATGCTGAAGTTCCCAACACTGGATGGAGTAAAAATGATGTACGGGGAAAAGAACGCTGCCAAAGAGATATTCGCGGTCAACGAAGTGATACCGATATCGGCACTTTCAGGATCAGAGTCCAAAGGAAAACAAGAAGCTAAATAGAAACCACAACTGCCAACCTCGACTCAATCGGAGAAGTAGGTAACGGATGAGGACCATGATTATTGGATCCCTCGATCCTTCATAATCCCCGAGGATTCCGACGCCACCAAATCGACGGTCGAGGAGCTGGAGCAGGTCGACTGATCGGGCATCTACCCGATCAAAAGGTATACCTGGGAACGAGGTTAACCCCCGAGCTCAGGGAAAAACTCATTAAATTTCTTATCAATAATATGAATCATTTTGCTTGGTCCCATTTAGATATGACAGGGATCCCACCGAAAATCGCTACACATCGACTGAGCTTGGACCCGAAGTTCCGCCCGGTAAAACAAAAGAGAAGACCCCAATCCGAGGTAAAACATGCATTCATCAAGGACGAGGTAACCAAACTTCTCAAAATAGGATCCATTCGGGATGTAAAATATCCCGAATGGTTAGCAAACATAGTCGTAGTCCCTAAAAAGGGAAATAAACTTAGGATGTGCGTAGACTATAAAGATTTAAACAAAGCATGTCCTAAAGACTCTTTTCCTCTGCCGAATATCGATCGCAAGATCGATGCCACGGCCGGCCACGAGATCCTTAGTTTTCTCGATGCCTACTCCGGGTACAATCAAATACAAATGAACCCGGAGGATCAGGAAAAGACTTCGTTCATTACTAAGTACGGCACCTATTGTTATAATGTAATGTCGTTTGGACTAAAAAATGCTGGTGCCACTTATCAATGCTTAGTAAATCGAATGTTCGAAGAACAAATAGGTACGTAAATGGAAGTTTATATTGACGATTTGCTAGTTAAGTCCCTGCGAGCATAGGACCATTTGACATATTTGCAGGAGACCTTCGATATACTAAGGAAATACAATATGAAACTCAACCCGGAGAAGTGTGCATTCGGGGTCAGCTCGGGCAAGTTCCTCGGCTTTATGGTATCAAATCGGGGTATCGAAATCAACCCCGATAAGATCAAGGCGATCGAAGACATCACAGTCGTTGATAATGTTAAGGTCGTACAAAGATTAACAGGGCACATAGCCGCCCTTGGCCGATTTATCTCAAAGTCTTTAGATAGAAGTCATAAGTTCTTCTCGCTGCTCAAAAAGAAGAACAATTTTGCATGGACCCCGGAATGCCAACAAGCATTGGAAGAGTTAAAGCGCTACCTCTTGAGCCCGCCACTGCTTCATACTCCGAAATCAGACGAGCAACTCTACTTGTACTTAGCAATCTCGAAAATCGCGGTAAGTGTAGTCCTAGTTCGAGAAGAGCAAGGTACACAATTTCCTGTTTACTATGTTAGTCGAACTCTAGGCGAAGCCGAAACCCGGTACCCATACTTAGAAAAATTGGCGCTTGCCTTAATAAGCGCCTATAGGAAATTAAAACTATATTTTCAATGTCACCCAATTTGTGTGGTGACCACTTATCCTCTTCGCAATATTTTGCATAAGCTCGAACTCTCTGGCCGATTGGCCAAATGGGCCGTCGAAATCAGCGGGTACGATATTGAGTATCAACCCCGAACAACCATCAAGTCTCAAATCTTAGCAGACTTTGTGGCCGAATTTATGCCAGCCCTCGTACCTGAGGTCAAAAAAGAACTATTATTAAAATCGGGTACAGCATCGGGGGTGTGGACCCTATTCACAGACGGCGCTTCGAACGTGAAGGGGTTCGGGCTAGGCATCGTTTTGAAGCTGCCCACAGGTAATACAATTAGACAGTCTATCAAAACTTCCAAGTTAACTAACAATGAGGCCAAGTATGAGGCCATGATTACAGGTCTCGAGCTAGCTAAGAGTTTGGGAGCAGAGGTCATCGAAGCCAAATGTGACTCCTTACTTGTGGTAAACCAAGTCAACGGAACCTTCGAGGTTCGAGATGATCGAATGCAGAGATACTTGGTTAAATTACAGGTGACACTACATCGGTTTCAAGAATGGACCCTATGGCATCTACATCGGTTGCAATGTAACAAAGTTTCTTGAAGACCACAAAATCAAAAGGATCTTGTCAATGCCATATCACCCCAGTGGGAACGGACAGGCAGAATCAACGAACAAAACCATCATTCAAAATATAAAGAAAAGGTTGAACGACGCTAAGGGAAAAGGGAGAGAAATGTTGTCCAAGGTCCTTTAAACGTATCGAACAACATCAAAATCCAGTACGGGGTCAACATTGTTCTCTTTAGTATATGGCGCCGAATCTCTAATCCCGGTCGAAGTCGGGGAACCTAGCATCAGGTTTCGATATGCAATGGAAGAGTCGAATCACGAGGCTATGAATACAAGTCTCGAATTGCTAGATGAAAAACGGGAAAGCGCCCTCGTTCGAATGGTCGCACGGAAGCAACGGATCGAAAGGTACTACAACCGAAGAGCCAATTTTCGACATTTTAGAACCGGGGACTTAGTACTGAGAAAAGTCACCCTCAACACTCGAGACCCAAACGAATGAAAACTCGGCCCAAATTGGGAGGGACCGTATCAGATCCTCGATATCGTCGGAAAGGGATCTTACAAACTCGGCACGATGAACGGCGAACAATTGTCAAATAATTGGAACGTGTCAAACGATATTATTGCTAAGGTATGACCTTCTCCGTTTTCATTAAAATTTGATGCTAACCAATTACAGGCATTCTATCGGGGACATCATAGCATCCTTCAACATGAAGCCCTTAGGTCTGAAAGCACGCGTTGCACTCTTTTTTCCTTCAACCGGTTTTTGTCCTAAATGGGTTTTTTCGGCAAGGTTTTTAACGAGGCAACCATTGTTCTTGCTAACTTAGAGCAATTCAACAGTATCCGAGGCTCCTTTACAATCAACCTCGAATACTGGGGGGCATCACCCTCGGATAGCTACAAGGAAAATACTTTGTGTCGATAGAGTCTCGATAGGTAAATTTTGTAGAGGACCAAATGGTCAAATGAATCGTGTCCATGTAGATTACTCGAGCCCTAAATGGTAAAATATGTACGCATGTATAATCAATTGGAAGAAGTAATTTTTCCTTACCAGATGCTTCATGCTTTAGAAAACTTTATACTTTACAATTTCATACATGATCTATGGTGGAAACTAGCTCAAAGGCCGATCACAACTGAAGTTCAAACAATTTACCCAATACTCGGGGACTGTCGCCCAAAAAAAAAATCGACACGATCAATTCACTAAACCTCGAGATCGTAAGACTTTAAAAAGGAAATCCTCGATTTTATAGGCCACGGCCACACCATTCGGGCACTGATACTTCTAACAAGTTTGAAGTATAACAGGGGAACAAGCCCAAAAGGCGAATCCCAAGTTAAAGGCTACGGCCAAATCAACAGGGTTCGGAGACGTCCGATTTTCGTTATTAAACAAGCCTTTGAATATTTTCACAAACCGGTTAAAAAGTCTACCCTCGGCTAAATTTCTAAGGGTCTCGATAATATTGACCCTCGAAAACCTTAATGGATACAAAGGCATTCGAACTCTCGAACAAATCCTTTATTTTATGCTAAGGCATTACGAAACAAAGAGTTTCGATAATATCGACCCTTGAAAATCCTAATGGGTATGGAACCGTTCGAATTCTCGAGCAAATCCTTTATTTCGTATTAAGGCACGACAGAATTTATATGAATAAACGATAAACTTTTCAAGTTGAAAAGGGGAGAAAGCCATTCTTTTTGCCATGGCCATATCGGCCTAATTCAAGAGCCTAAAGGGCCAGTTTATTTTTGAGTTCGAAGAAATCATCCTCACTCAATTAAAACCTAAGGGTCACCGTATTCCGAGTTCGATCAAGTACTCACTCGATTATAAAAACTACACTAGTTCGGTTTCGATCAAAATGCCTAAGCCTCGAACTTATGAACAAAACTTTCACAAGGCATAAAAGAAATAAAGACAAGTCGGAAAGGAAAGAGATATTTATATATATGAATATTTACAAGGTCCGATCAGGATCCTATACAAAAGATCAAAAGTGAAAAATCCTAAGGTTCCTGATCTACTCCGGGGGCGGCTTCTTCTATATCGAGGTCCTCCCTATTCTCCGACCCGCTCTTGCTGCCATCATCATCATTATCATCGGAAGTGTCCAGCGCTCCAGCTTCGGTTTCATGCTCTCTAGCCTCTGCTATCTCATTGGTAAGATCGAAACCTCGAGCGTGAATCTCCTCGAGGGTTTCCCTCCGAGACTAGCATTTGGCGAATTCAGCAATCCAATATGCTCAAGTATGAACGGTCTTGAATGCCTCTCTTGCTTGGACTTGAGTGGCTTCAGCATCGGCCCGATAGACGGCCACGATAGCATCCACCTCAGCCTTTGTATTTTCGGCTTATGATTTGGCCTTGGCAAGTTCGGAAGCCAACCGAGCCTCGAGCTCCTCTATTTTCCTTGCTTGAGCCGAGCTCTTCTCCTTCATGCCTTGAAGTTGACTTTCGACCGATGATAATTGGGCTCGAGCAGTCTCTTTTTCTGCAGCAAAGTGGTCTATACCTTCTTTCCACCCCAAAGACTCCGCCTTTATCGTGTCGACCTCCTCACGGAACTGCTCGATCCTCTCGATCTTCAGCTACAGCTGTGAGATTGAAATGTTAGCCACCATTCCCGAATCGAGCCCATGAGCTTTTAAGATTTTCATTACCTGCTCGATCAGGTCTGTCTGATCTTGGTGACCCTTGCCAACTCGGCTCGAAGATCTTTGATCTCTTCCTCTTTCTGCTCACTAAGAAGTTTGAGGGCATTTCTCTTCTCCGAAAGCCCTCAGAAGTCAGCCTCACATCGGCTCAGCTATACCCGAGACTTGGAAAATGCCTCCTGATGAATAGTTAAAGCCTATATAAAAAGGAGAAAAAGTTAGGCAGAAAATGGAAGAATATGACATCAATAAAGGGAATCGAGACTCACCCGATTCAGGGCTCGTTGAGCCTCGAAGAAAAGACCCGATGCATCACTCGGGTCGGCAGCATCCTCAATACCTGTAAACAAATCACGGAAGGGGTCCTCTCCCTTATGTGCTCCATCTACCTCGAGGGTCCCCAAAGCTCGGGCTTCCCGAATCGCCCCTTCGAAAAAAGCAGGGAGAGTGGGCGAGTCTCCGATTACTATTTCCCTAAGTGAGTCACTTGGGGTGTTCTCCTCAGATCGAAGAGCTTCAGGGCCTGTCCCTTCAGATATACCCACCGTTTGTTCACTTCGGTGGGAGGCATCCTCGATCTCTAATGACTCGGGTACTTTGCCCGAGTCCTTCTCTGATACCCCCTCAGTTTGAGGCAGAGCCTCATCAACCACCATCGATCCAGCTATCTTTGGGGCATCGATGGTTTTCTTCACTCGGGCCACTAGTATGGAGTCGTCGTTTTCTTCTTCTTCGTCTTCATCCCTTAGACGCCGAACGGATTCTTCGGTCAGAGGGATGGTGTTCTTCCACGGCTTATGAGCCGTCCTTGTCTTAAGTTTTGAGTCCTCGGAAGCTGAGGCCCTTTTTCTCTTGTTGTCCTTCGCCGGTTTTGGAACCGGTGCCGAAGTCTCTTCCTTACCAGATGGGGGCCTCATGACCGCATCTTTGCCCAGGCCTACACGCAAGAAAATTGGTTAAGTATAAGAAAGACATTTTGATCGAATCATCAAAGACATGGGGAAGGGGCTTACCATGAGTTTTGGCCTCCCATCGGCCCTTTGATAAATCACGCCATGAGCGCTCAGCGTACGTAAAGGTCGAGGCCAGGTACCGAACCCAGCTCTTGAGGTTAGGAATTGCACCGGGTATCCAAGAGACCACTATATCACGAAAAAGGATATCGATAAGAGGAAGCAAAAGGACAAAACAATAAATAAGAACTAACAGTGGGATTATACTTACGCTTCATATTCCATTTCTCAGGAAATGGCATCTTCTCGGCCGGGATTAGGTCGGAAGTCCTCACTCAAACGAACCGGCCCATCCAGCCTCGGTCTTTGTCCTCGTCTATGCTCGAGAATAGCACTTTCGTGGCCCGCTGTTGGAGTTTTATTAACTCGCCTTGATAGAGGCGGGGGCTGTATAACCTGATGAGGTGGTCGAGGGTGAAAGGCATCCCCTCGACTTTGCTCACGAAGAATCGGAGCAGAATAACAATTCACCAAAAGAAATGATGGATTTAACCATAAACACACATGTGTGAAGCATAAAAGAGGTAACAGGGCACAATTACATAAAACAATTGGTCGGGTTGTTACAGTGGATCGCTTCTAACGAGAAAGGATGATGTTACCTTGTATACTTGATAACTAGGTAGCAATGGCATTTTCCAACAACCTTAAAAAGAGAATCTTATAAGCCATGAGAAGATTAAAGGAAATTTTACGTGAATTTTCGACAACAACTTGGAATGATGTTTATAACAAGTATAGCACAAAACTTCAAATAGAAGAAGATACGGTATCCCAACTAAAGGTGGAGGAGAGGTTCGGATCTAGACGGTCAGAACCAGAATGGAGGTTCAGAAAAAATAGGCACGAACATTATATAGGACCTGCAGGGCGAGATCTTAGGCCGAAACCATAACAGGCATGGTTTGATCAGAGATCATGGCAGAAAGAAGCACGTTCTTCTCAATTTGGAAAGGAACGAGATATGACAAGAAACAACGATCAAAATTCTCGATCAAAAATAAGTGATTACAACTTTAACGTCAGTACTTCCGAGTTAGTAATTGTGTTACGAGGCATGGGTGATAAGGTACGGTGGCCCAAAGAGATGAGATCTAATCCTAGCAAAAGAAGCTAGGAATTCTGGTGTGAATTCCATAATGATCACAATCACATAACATCATATTGCAGGCTCCTGCAAGCGGAGGTTGATTATTTATTAAAAAAGGTGTCACGACCCAATTTCTCCTATAGGCCATGATGGCGCCCAATGTTATCGCTAGGCAGGCCGACAGTGAACTAACTCTATGATCCGTTCTTTTAAAGATTTGAAATAGTTGATTTTCAGTTTTGTGCATAGTTAAGAAGTAAGCATTTAATAAAAATGAGATGTAAAGATTTTTAAAGCAGTGAGATAAATAAGATAACCCAAAAATCATCACGTGTCTACTAGCTTAAACCACCAAGACCTGGTGTCACAAATGTACGAGCAACTAGTAGGGTATACAAAAGAGTTCTACGCTACCGTCTTAAATGATGTAGACAGAAAATACAAGCAAAAGAAAAGACTTCAGCTTTTGCGGAACGGCTCGGAAGGCAGCTCACCATGTAGTCTTGTAGAAGCAATCAATTGTGCGCGCCGGACAGATATCCAGATGCACCCGCCTCAGGTCCTGCACATTAAGTGCAGAAGTGTAGCGTGAGTACATAAACAATATGTACCCAGTAAGTATCCAATCTAACCTCGAAGAAGTAGTGACGAGGGGTCGACTTTGACACTTATTATGGGCTAACAATAAAATGTCAAGACAATAACTAAGCATGAATTACGAAAATATATATATATATATTTAAAACTCAATAACAGGAATAGTAAACAATACCTTCGCTAATAGTATGTCCTAAGTTCAATTTCCATCATTTAACAATTTATCTCAAGTCAACAAAATAATGTCAATTATAATTGATTCCAAAGGTTTATCATGTGCAATTTATGTCGAGGTCGTACGGCCCGATCCAACACAAAAATATTTAAATTGTGCACTACCGAGGGTCGAATGGCACAAACCATAGATGCATCTATCTGCTACCGGGGCGTTCGGCCCACTCCACGAAAGAGAAAATACTTTATAACAGTCAGCAATTATTTAAAGAAACACCAATCCTCAATACAGTCAAGTGGCCCGTTCAAGAATTTAAATAAGTGAAATTTAGCCTCTTACCATTCCCCTATCAAGTTCCAACATGATTTAAGCAATTAAGTTAACAAGTAAGGTGCAAACATCGTAAATATAGCATGGTATGGGTCCTACACTACTCGGACAATAGCAAAATCAGTAACTACGTATGGACTCTCGTCACCTCGTGCGTACGTCGTCCCCACAAATAGGAGCACATATTAATCAATTCACCTATGGCATTAATTCCCTCTTACAAGGTTATAAAAGAGACTTACCTCGTCTCAAAGCCTACTTTCCGATCCAAGATTGTGCTCAAACATTCAATTTAGTGCCAAACGACTCAAAACTAGTCAAATGTTATATAAAATGATCAATACATGTTCAAAAGTTCATATTCTAACTATTAAAGTGATTACCCCAACCCCAAATGTAGGATTCCTAAAATTCACCCCCGGGCCCACGTGTCCAGATTTTCGAAAATATTTGAAGAAAGTTGTTACCCATAACCTCATGAACTCAAATATATGATTTTCACTAAATTCCATAACAAATTTCGTGGTTAAATCTCATTTTTATCAAAAACCTAAGTTTTCACCTAAACCCATGATTTTCACTAATTTACAGTAATCTACCCATAAACTATGTATTTAACTCACGTTGTGTAGAAATTACTTACCTCAAAGTGCTAGGTGAAATCCCATCTCTAAGAGCTCCAAGAATCGCCCAAACAAATGAAATAAGTGAGCTAAAATGCCTAAGTGTCACGACCCAAACCGATGGGCCGCGATGGGCACCTGGTACCTTATGCAACCGAGTACCAACATAACGTATCTTTCGTATCATTCCATCATAGGTAAATGAACCGGAGTAAAGCATGAGGGAATAAACTTATACATATGACATACTGGCCTATAAGACCCAAAACGATCACTCGTACACTGAACATAGGCCGACAAGGCCATACAATCTTTTACGTACATGATATCGGTCTACAAGCCTCTAAGAATACATAATTGTCATAAAGGTCGGGACAGAGCCCTGCCATACCAAACAATACACATATGAATCATACTGACCAGACAAGCAACTCCGGAGTGAATGGAGTGCACCCATATTTTTTGTTGAGCTGATTGCCTACTTGGAGGACTCTCAACCTGTCTATCGAGACATGCGGGCATGAAACGCAGCATCCCCAGGCAAAAGGGACATCAGTACAAATAATGTATCGAGTATGTAAGGAATGAAAATCAGTAAATAATAGACATGAGAGAAACATGGAATAAAACACTCGACATATATGTCTGCATAGCTCTGTGAATCATTTCATTTTTATAATGTCATGCATATGCATATAAATATCATACCATGCATAGGTATATGCGTTCATAACATCATCAAGCCTCTAAGGGCATCCCATCATATCATTTCGGCCACTGTGGGGAAATCATCAACGTATACCAGCTGATCAGGTGGTGGTACGTATATAATGCCGTAACCTTTTCCCATATCCTATATACATATATATACATATATACGCGTATATAATTCCATCTGTTCATGGGTCAATGTATATGTATAAATGCATGAAATGCATAAGAAATACGCTAATAAGATTTCTTGGAATGTCATAAAAATCAATATGCATGTCGGATAAACTTTATCAAATACGTATTTTTCTGAGACCCATGAACAGAAGATATAATAATAATTCACATGGGGAATCAAGAATATAGACACCCCTAGTATTTCTATGAATAGAGTCATTTATGGAAGTTGTGCATTTGCTCATTTCGTTCGTGTCATATAGATCATACCAAATTAAAGAAGCGATAGCCTTAACATGCCTGAGTCGATTCTCTTGACAATCCCTCTAACACACGTTGATTGCGACAACATGTAACGGCGGATCGAAGCAGGGAAAAAATCTGTATGATATTCTTGAGAAAGAGAATTCCATCTGTTATGAAATCTTGCTGTTACGTTATGAAATATTGATCATCATATTGTATAACCTTTCTTGCTGAAGTTCATCCGTAACTTTTTGTTGAAGATTTCATATGAATTCCTTGGTTTGAGATATCATTCATTAGCTTAGAAAGCATAAGAATATCACTTTGTAAAAGATTCCTATTAAATCTTGTTTGAGAATCCAAAATGTTACTTAGAAAGCCAATATTACTCACTTAATAATGTAGGAAAAGCTCTTAAGATTATGGGTTGTGGTCCCCACTTTATATGATGACTTGGCCACCTTATCCTTTAATTGTGACACCTATCTTATGCACTTTAAGAGTCACATTTTGTGTCTTTGATCTTTGTTTCAATTGCTGCCACGTTTTTGGCTTAGTCTTTGTCCAAAGACTTTAATTAATAATCCACTAATTATTAATTAACTTGTTAATTTCCCCATTATCTAATAATTACCCAATTATCTTCATAATTAGAAATTATCTCAAATTACTTAAAATATTACTCACTTTTAACATACGTTGTATACCTTTCTATTATGCTCATGTGGTACCTTGTATGACACTAGTCCATAAATACGGGGTATTGTAGCTTGGACTGTATTTTATCTCAAAATGTCAAACTTCGACGAAAATTCATTTTCTTCGATTTGCTTACCCTCTCACCTTCACGAATTTACTCATCACTTGTTTGAAGTAGCATAATGCTTATAATCTCCAAATAATCTCATTCCCGAACTTACGTCGATTAGCTTACGACGAAACTTTAACGTACGAAAATGCGGGATGTGACATCTCATTTTCGATCTTATATCAATTTACTTATGGCGTACTTCCACGTATGAAAATATGGGGTGTAAGACTAAGTCCCGTCATTAAATGAGGATTCTGCCCCCAGCGATTATCGCATCTGCGGTGCCTTGGCCGCATTTGTGGTACCGGACCTGCGGTGCATGGTCTGCTTCTGCGGAGGTCTTCAAGCCCAGCGAGGGCTTCTTCTGTGGACGGGATCCCGCTTCTGTGCCCTTCCTCATCGCACTTGCGCGTTCGTGGGTGCGCATGAAAATACGCATCTGTGGTCCATGGCCAAATGCTCCAGAACCGCTTCTGTGGTGCAACCCTCGCACCTGCGGGCTCGCAAGTGCGAGCACAGCAGAAATGGTGCACCAGCAGCCCCTTTTGAGTCTTGACTCAATCCGCGCATCGTCCGAATGGCATCTAGGGTCCCCGAGGCCCCATCCAAACATACCAACAAGTCTATAAACATAATACAGACTTGCTCAAGCTCTCAAAATGAGTAAAACAACAACAAAAACATGAATCACACTCCAAAACCAAATCGAATCAAAATATAAACTTCAAGTTCTTCAATCTACTCCCAACACGCCGAAACGTACTTAGACGACTCGGAATGACATCGAATTTTGTGTGCAAGTCTTAAATCATAATACGGAACTATTCACGGTCTCGGAATCCTATTTAGACCTCGATAACACCAAAATTTACTCCAAACCAAATTTAAAAAACTTCAAAACCTTCAAAGAACTAACTTTCACTATTAGACGCTAAAACGCTCCCGATTCATCCAAAACCCGATCCGAACATACGCCCAAGTCTAAAATCATCATACAAACCTATTAGAATCATCAAATCTCGATTCCGAGGTCGTTTACTCAAAACGTTGACCGAAATCAAACTTAGCCTTTTTAGCCAACCTTAAGGAACCAAGTATTCTGATTTCAACCTGAACCCTTCCAAATCCCGAACTAACCATCCCTGCAAGTCATAAAATAGTAAAAGCACGTACGGGGAGTCTTATTTAGGGAAACGGGGTTCTAGAAAGCAAAATGACCGGTCAGATCGTTACAAAAGGGCATTCTCACTGACTTATTTTGTTAGAAAGGTAAGAAGTCTTACATGAAAAATAGGGAAGAACCACTGAAGCCTCCATCTCCAAAAAGGACGGTGAATGTAATAACTAGGTGTGAGGAGGTTAATGGAGTAACATACACAACAACAACAAAATAGCCAAAATCTCAGTGACCTAAGGGAAGTGGATTCGACAAGTCTTGGAGGGAGAGAGCATACAATTTGACGATGAAGATGCAAACGGCTTGTTTATCCCTCACAATGATGTGCTAATAATATCTTTACTTATTAATGATACTAATGTCAAACTAGTTTTGATTATTCCAGGTAGCTCTATAAATATTATATTACTAAGAGTTGTCAACGAGATGCAAGCAATTGATCGTGTAATACCCAAGGCTCGATCTTTGTCTAGGTTCGGCAATTCAAGTGTCATAACAAGGGGACAAATTACCCTATCCACATTTGCTGAGGGTGTAGTGAAAGACACCAAATTCCAAGTTGTGGATGCAGACATGGCTTATAACATGATTTTAGGAAGGCCGTGGATTCATTATATGGATGCAGTACCATCAACCTTGCACCAGGTTATCAAATTCCCATCACAATAGGGAATCCGTCAGAATAAGGGAGATCAACGACCAGCCCAAGAAACTAATATAGTGTTTGTGGTGAATGGAACGACCAAAGACAAGGAGGAAAAATAGCAATTACAGTGTTCAGTTGAGGAGAAAATGCTTTCTACCTCAACTGAAGGTACGAGGAATGAAGCAGATGTGGAAGCAAGACCTGATGTGATCCAGAATCCAGAAGAGAATGAAATTATTAAGACAACTTCGGAAGAGCTCAAAGTTGTTATACTTTTTGTCCATTGGCCAGACAAAAAAGTCTATGTGGGGACAAACTTAAACTCGGAGCTGAAAAGTTAGTTGATTCAATGTTTACATGCTAACGCTGATTGTTTTGCTTGGTCGCACTCAGACATGACAGGTATACAATCAGAGGTAATGACTCATAAGCTAAATAAAGATCCTTTACACCCGTCGGTGAAAAAAAATAAAAGAAAACATGGAGTATTCAAGAATCGGGTAATTCAAGAAGAGATAAGTAAACTGTTGAAAATTGGTTCAATTCGTGAGGTAAAATATCCTTACTACTTAGCCAAAATTGTCGTACTACATAAGACAAATAGAAAATGGCGAGTATGTGTAGATTATACTGATCTAAATAAGGCGTGTCCTAAAGATTCACTTATTTTACCGCATATAGATTAATTAATCAATTCTATCACTGGTCATGAACTTTTATGATTTTTAGATGCTTATTCTGGATATAATTAAATAAAAATGGATCGCTAGGACGAGGAAAAAACTTCTTTTATTACATACGGGGGGACTTATGATTACAAATTCATACCTTTTGGTTTAAAGAATGCTGGAGCTATGTGCCAGAGGTTGATGAACAAAATGTTTCAAGAACATATGGGGAAAACTATGGAAGGTTACTGTCACGCCCTAAAACCGAGGAGCGCGACCGGCGCTCAACCGAGTGAACCCGACCGAGCAAGCCTATTAGATTCCTTCTACCCAAACTCTTTCATGAATAAAGAGAATATATATTTTCCTTAATTAAACAATAAAGTGGTCATGTCTGCAATTATCAATTTCTTACCATAAGTTTCACTATTTTTAAAGTCTCAAATGGACAAGTAATACAACCATAACATAGCTTAGTTTGTCTTTCCCAGCACCAATATACAACCCACATTATGTCTACGGAGCCTCTATAGATAAAGATGAGTACAATGATAATGCCGGCAACAAGGCCCCGGCTATACCTCAAATAGAATACACAAAGAACAAAAGATACATGACTCCGGGATGAAGTGGGGCTCACCAAGTCAACTGGGAAGAAGGTGTACTGCTATCACTGATCAATATCTCCTGCTGTGGAACCACCTGCATCTATTTAAAGATGCAGCGTCCCCCGACAAAAGGGACGTTAGTACCGTCGAATAGTACTAGTATGAAAACTAAGCACCAATTTAAGAATTCAGAAGTACAAGATGAATATGATGAACCAGTGCGGCAATAGTATAATATAGATAACCGTTGAAACCATAGCAATCTTATTAAAAGCTATCAATAACATTTATAGGATTTAAGATGAGATCCTCTATAACCATCTTCACCCAAAGCGGCCCCGCCGCCTCAACCGATGTATGCAGGTGGAGGTGTATGTAAAATACCACAACTCTACTCAAGCAGCCCTGCCGCCTCACCCTAATATATGCGGGTGGATGCATAACCACAGTACCAAGAACCTACACAAGCGGCTATGTCGCTTCACCCCAATGTTTGCAGGTGGAAATGCATCAATGATACCAATACCAACACAATGCGGCTATGCTGCCTCACCCCAATGTATGCGGGTGGAGGTGCATCAACGATACTAATACCAACACAAAGCGGCTATGCCGCCTCACCCCAATGTATGCAGGTGGAGGTGCATCAACGAGACCTATACCAACACAAACCGGCTATGCCGCCTCACCCCAATGAATGCGGGTGGAGGTGCAGTCCCACAATACCACAATCCCTACACAAAACGGTCATGCCGCCTCACCCCAATGCATGCGGGTGGAGGTGTATCACAATCATAATCTCTTCACAACTTGGCATAATAACTTTCACATAAATCACGACTAGAAATTATAACATGTGGATACATAATCCATAGTTTGGGACACATTCTCAATTTATAATGCAATATAATAAGAGCATTTGAAACAAGAATTTAACATATATCTTCATCACAAAACTTATCGGAATACTCCATTTATAATCAACATCTCGGAACTTACAAGGATATTGGAAATTCCAATTCTTTTAGAAGAGTTTAGACAACATACCTCACTTGAGCTTCCTTACACTCTAAATGTTCCGAAATTCTTAGCAACTTTAATCTATTTTAGAAATATAACAAATTAAATCAAAATTAGGAAGATGATCATGGTTCTAGCTCATTTGAGCATTTTATCAAACACTAGGTGTGCACAAGGTTTGAAGGCCTTTTTTAAAAATCCAAAAATGGAGCTCCGGAACAAGGTATGCGATCGCATAACCGACATGCGGACCGCATATCGGTCACATAGTTGGTTACAAAATAGCCAAAAGAACTGTTTGTGTATGCGGTCACTATGCAGTCCACATAACTGTTATGCGGTCGCATAATGCACCGCATAACAGTTATGCGGTCGCATAGTCAACCGCATAGTTGCCTCCAACTGACCCAATTAACTGCCTCACTCTGTGGCCATTATGTGGTCCGCAGAGTGGTTCTGCAGTCGCATAATGGACCACAGAAATGCACATTTCCGCCAAAGATTTTCCTTTTCATTCCCGTGCATTGTTCAACCCAAAAAGTCCGAGCCGCGGCGAGCTTTCTATAATCTTCAAACACGTAAGCCTAGTCCGGCACCATGAAACATTATTTTCTTAGCAAATTTTACCAGGCCTTACACTTAATTACTTTGAAATTTCCCAGGGTGTTACATTCTCCCCCGCGTAGGATCATTCGTCCTCGAATGAGGGTCAAATTCTGTTATTAGCATCTTATGCAACTCAGTCTTTCATACCACACACCAGCAACCCCAAATTTGACTAACTCCCTAAATTTCCAAAAATTTCGCCAGAGTTTCCTTTGTAATTATGCCTATCCACCTGTCAGAGAGCCCCAGAAACACATCTAAACAACATATACGTATGCCAACAACATAACATAATACAAAACAACAGCAACTGTGGCCTCACAAGCAATTATATTACCAGAACGGAACACCCTTAATATCAAATGTACAAATCATACATAATTTATAGAAAGCAACTCTTAGAATTCTTTTCATAGATCACAACTTTATAAATACATGGTCATTCAAACAAATAAGGATACTTTTTCTTTATTTCTTCTTCGGCCTCCCAAGTAGCCTCTTCAACCTGTTGGTATCGCCATAGCACTTTTACGGATGAAATTTCTTTAATTCTCAACTTTCGGACTTGCCTATCAAGAATGGCAACTGGAATTTCTTCATAAGTCAATTTCTCATTTACCTCAATAGTCTCAACCAGAAAAATGAGGGTCGGATCTCCAACTACTTTCTTCAACATAGACACATGAAACACCGGGTGTACTAATGACATCTCGGGTGGTAGCTCAAGCTTGTACGCCACCTCACCGATCCTCTGAATGATTTTGTACGGTCTGACATACCTTGAACTCAATTTCCCTTTCTTACCAAATCGCATTATGCCTTTCATGGGCGAAACTTTCAAGAAAACCCAATCATCTTCCTTGAACTCCAAATCCCTACGACGAACATCCGAATAGGATTTCTGATGACTCTGAGCAATCTTCAACTGCTCCTTAATGATTTTAACATTTTCCATAGCCCGATGTACGAGGTATGGCCCTATCAACTCTGCTTCCCTAATTTCGATCCACCCAATGGGATATCTACATCTCCTACCATATAGAGCCTTGAACGGTGCCATTTGAATGCTAGCATGATAGCTATTGTTGTATGCAAATTCTATGAGTGGTAAATAATCATCCCAGCTACTTTGAAGTCTAGAACACAAGCGCGTAACATATCCTCAAGCGTCTGAATAGTCCGCTCTGCCTGCCCGTCAAACTGCGGGTGAAAGGTTGTACTAAGATTCACCTGATTACCCAAACCTTGCTGAAATTGCTTCCAATAATTAGCCGTGAATTGTGCTCCACGATTAGAAATGATGGAAACTGGGATGCCATGCAACTTGACTATTTCTTTGATATACAACTGAGCATACTGCTCCGCTGTGTCGGTAGACTTAACCGGCAAAAAGTGTGCCGATTTCGTGAGTCGATCCACAATGTGGTAATCCTACCACAAAGTCCATATTAATCATTTTCCACTTCTATATTGGAATTTCTATGTTCTGTGCCAACCCACCGGGCCTTTGGTATTCGGCCTTCATTTGCTAACAGTTCGGACATCTTGCTACAAAGTTCGCCACATTCCTCTTCATATCATTCCACCAATAGACTTCCTTAAGATCATGATACATTTTTGTAGAACCTGGGTGCACAAAATACCTAGAAGTGTGAGTTTCAGTCATAATTCTTTCCCGGAGACCATCCACATTTGGAACACATAGTCGCCCTTGGTACCTTAGTGTACTATCATCCATGCTAAGAGAAAAGGACATGGTCTTATGTTTATGAATCCCCTCTTTTAACTGCACCAACAATGGATCGTTGTATTGCTTCTCTTTGACTTCCCCAACAAGCGATAATTCAGCCTTATTTTGCACAATTACCCCTCCTTCACTAGAGTCCGCAAGACGAACTCCCAAACTAGCCAATTGGTGAACTTCCTTGTCTAATGGCCTGTGATATGCCTCCAAGTGAGTCAAACTACCCATAGATTTCCGGCTACGAGCATCCGCCACAACATTAGCCTTCCCCGGATGGTATAAAATATCAATGTCATAATCCTTGAGTAATTCAAGCCATCTTCTCGGCCTCAGATTCAATTCCTTCTGTTTGAAAATATATTGAAGGCTCTTATGGTCCTTGAATATATCTACATGGACCCCATATAAATAATGACGCCAAATTTTCAATGCAAATACCACCGCCGCAAGTTCTAAATCATGTGTTGGATAGTTCTTTTCATGATTCTTTAATTGCCTAGAAGCATAAGCTATTGCCTTCCCATGTTGCATTAATACACACCCAAGCCCGATTCTTGAAGCGTCACAATATACCACAAATCCATCTATACCCTCTGGTAGAGTCAACACCGGTGCCGTAGTCAATCTTGCTTTCAATTCCTGGAAACTCTTTTCACAAGCATCTGACCATTGGAACTTAATTGCCTTCTGCGTTAATTTAGTCAATGGAGAGGCAAGAGTAGAAAACCCTTCCACGAACTTTCTGTAATATCTAGCTAAGCCTAAGAAACTGCGAATATCTGTTGGAGTTGTAGGCCTCGGCCAATTCTTCATAGCTGAAATTTTCTGAGGATCAACCTTAATTCCCTCACTAGAAACTACATGACCCAAGAATATGACTGATTCAAGCCAAAATTCACACTTTTGAGAACTTTGCATATAACTGGTGATGATGTAGGGTTTGTAGAACTACCCTAAGATGATCGGCATGGTCTTCTCGACTTCGTGAATATACAAGAATATCGTCAATAAACACTATCACAAAAGAGTCGAGGAATGGCTTGAAAACGCGATTCATAAGATCCATGAAGGCTGCTGGGGAATTTGTTAGCCCAAAAGTCATCACCAAAAATTCAAAATGCCTATACCGGGTTCTAAAAGTTGTTTTTGGAATATCCCGCTCCCTGATCTTCAATTGGTGATACTCGGATCTTAAATCAATCTTGGAGAAGTACCTGGCACCTTGCAAATGATCAAACAAGTCATCTATTCTCAGTAGTGGGTATTTATTCTTGATTGTGACCTTATTAAGTTGCCGATAGTCAATACACATTCTCAGCGACCCGTCTTTCTTTCTTACAAAAAGGACCGGTGCGCCCCAAGGCGACACACTCGGCCGGATAAAACCCTTTTCTAACAAATCTCTCAATTGTTCCTTTAGCTCCTTCAATTCTACTGGTGCGATTCTGTAGGGTGGAATAGATATAGGATGTGTTTCTGGCATCACATCAATCCCAAAATCAATCTCCCTATCTAGAAGGATCCCAGGGAGTTCATCCAGAAAGACTCCTGGAAATTCATTCACAATAGGCACAGACTCAAGTGTAGGTGCCTCAGCATCGGTGTCCGTAACTCGGACCAAATGGTAAATACATCCCTTTTTATCATCTTTGTGGCCTTAAGGTAGGAAATAAACCTACCCTTTTGCACTACATCATCACCCTTCCACTCAATAATTGGCTCATTCGGAAAGTCGAACCTAACAGTTCTGGTTCGGCAATCAAGCTTGGCAAAACATGAATAAAGCCAATTCATCCCCATTATCACATCAAAATTGATCATTCTCAATTCAATAAGATCAGCCACGGTGTCTCGACCACGCAATGTGACAACACAATCCCTATAACCCCGCACGGCCAAAATAGACTCACCAACCGGAGTAGATACAGAGAACGACTCATAAAGTTGTTCTGGTTCTATCCCAAATTCCATAGCAACATAAGGTGTGACATATGACAAAGTGGAACCGGGATCAATAAGAGCATATATATCATGAGATTGGACAATCAATATACCTGTGGCAACATCTGGAGAAGCCTTCGATTCCCGACATCTCCGCATAGCATAAAATCTGCTGGGTCCTCCCGAATTTTGTGCACCACCTCTAGCTGCACCACGCCCTGCGGGTGCTGGGGTGCCTCGAGCTTGAGGTGTTGTGGATGAAGTAGTTGCAGAATTAGCTGGCTGTGCCGCACCTCTACCCATATTTTGGCTGGACGAGCGGCAATCTATCTGAATGTGACCCCACAAACCACACCCATTGCATATTGGTAGGTCCATGAAACAGGACCCAATGTGCATCCTCCCATAGTTAGGGCATGGAAGCCTCTGCTGCTGAAACCTTCTGTCGGGCCGACCCTGCTGGTGGGGTCCCCTGTTGCCCTGACTGGGTCCAGATGACTGTGCACCCATCGAAGACTAGGTGAATGATTGGGATGGTCCTGGTGACGCTCCCCTGAATGCTGACCTACCACCACCACTACCGGAAGAATCACCAAAGTTGCCCGCGGACCGGGCCTTGCTGCTACTCTGACGCTCCATTATATTCTTCAATTTGCGGGTCTCTGTGGCTTGAGCAAATTCCACCATCTCACCATAGTTCATATCGGAATTCAAGGCAGCTGTAGAGGCCTCATTGATAACCAAAGGGCTAAGGCCCTGTACAAATCGGCGCACTCTAGCCTCCATATTGGGCAACATATGAATAGCTTACTTGAACAGGCGCACAAACTCCATATGGTACTCCCACACATTCATACTACCCTGCTTCAGGCTTTCAAACTCAGCGGCACGAGTTGCCTTAGTTTTGGCAGGCAAGAAATGATCCATAAAGGCATATGTAAACTTACCCCACCTTGCCAGAGGGCTTCCCTCCTCACGGGATTCCTCCCACATCTCAAACCAAGAATAGGCCACCCCTTTCAGGCGGTAAGAGGCCAACTCTACTCCCTCCATCTCTGTAGCATGCATAACCCGGAGAGTTTTGTGCATCTCATCAATGAAGTCTTGGGGGTCCTCCTCGGGATCAGTACCCGTAAACACTGGAGGATCTAATTGAAGAAACTTGTTCACCCTGGAACTAGCAAATTCCCCTGGATGACTGGAAGAAGTAGGCCCAACACTCGATCTCTGGGCCTGAGAAGCCACTAATTGTGTCAACATTTGTATAGCTCCCCTAATATCAATATCAGACACACTAGAATCGGAAGCTAGAGCTGGAGGTGGAACTGGAATATCAGTTGGAGGGACCATTGCACCTTCTGTAGGTGTAGGGGCAGGTGCGGTCTGATCAGTTGTAGTAGAGTCAAGCAGTGTAGTAACTGGAGGAATATTCTCACTCCTCGGGTGCTCACCCGCATCATCAATTATAGGGTCAACTGTCACTCCTGGGGTGACATTGGCTCTTTGGCCAGTTCTTGCCTTCTTCTTCGGTGCCATGTACTGAAAATTAGAGCAACGCATGAGTTAAAGGAGGAACAATCTTACAACCAGCTTTATCGCACGATCATGAACATGAAAGAAGGGTATTATTCCTAAATGCCCATGTAGCATCCTAATTATAGATGTGGTCGACAACACACCGATAATAAGGACTCTACTAGACATGGCTCTGAGACATCCTAGGACACTTTAAAACCTTAGGCTCTGATACCAAGTTTGTCACGCCCCAAAACCGAGGAGCGCGACTGGCGCTCAACCGAATGAACCCGACCGAGCAAGCCTATTAGATTCCTTCTACCCAAACTCATTCATGAATAAAGAAAATATATGTTTTCCTTAATTAAACAATAAAGTGGTCATGTCTGCAATTACCAATTTCTTACCATAAGATTACCATTTTTAAAGTCTCAAATGGACAAGTAATACAACCACAACATAGCTTAGTTTGTCTTTCCCAGCACCAATACACAGCCCACACTATGTCTACGGAGCCTCTATAGATAAAGATGAGTACAATGATAATGTCGGCAACAAGGCCCTGGCTATACCTCAAACAGAATATACAAAGAACAAAAGATACATGACCCCGGGATGAAGTGGGGCTAACCAAGTCAACTGGGAAGAAGGTGTACTGCTATCACTGATCAATATCTCTTGTTGTGGAACCACCTGCATCCATTTAAAGATGCAGCATCCCCGGCAAAAGGGACGTTAGTACCCTCGAATAGGACTAGTATGAAAACTAAGCACCAATTTAAGAATTCAGAAATACAAGATGAATATGATGAACCAATGCGGCAATAGTATAATATACATAACCGTTGAAACCATAGCAAGCTTATTAAAAACTATCAATAACATTTATAGGATTTAAGATGAGATCCTCTGTAACCATCTTCACCCAAAGTGGCCCCGCCGCCTCACCCGATGTATGCAGGTGGAGGTGTATGTACAATACCACAACTCTACTCAAGCGGCCCTGCCGCCTCACCCCAATGTATGCGGGTGGATGTATAACCACATTACCAAGAACCTACACAAGCGGCTATGTCGCCTCACCCCAATGTTTGCAGGTTGAAATACATCAATGATACCAATACTAACACAAAGCGGCTATGCCGCCTCACCCCAATGTATGCGGGTGGAGGTGCATCAACGATACCAATACCAACATAAAGCGGCTATGCCGCCTCACCCCAATGTATGCGGGTGTAGGTGCATCAATGATACCTATCGGCTATGCCGCCTCACCCCAATGTATGCGGGTGGAGGTGCAGTCCCACAATACCACAATCCCTACACAAAGCGGTCATGCCGCCTCACCCCAATGCATGCGGGTGGAGGTGTATCACAATCATAATCTCTTCACAACTTGGCATAATAACTTTCACATAAATCACGACTAGAAATTATAACATGTGGATACATAATCCATAGTTTGGGACACATCCTCAATTTATAATGCAATATGATAAGAGCATTTGAAACACGAATTTAACATATATCTTCGTCACAAAACTTATCGGAATACTCCATTTATAATCAACACCTCGGAACTTACAAGGATATTGGAAATTCCAATTCTTAAAGAAGAGTTTAGCCAACATACCTCACTTGAGCTTTCTTACACTCTAAATGTTCCAGAATTCTTAGCAACTTCAATCTATTTTAGAAATATAACAAATTAAATCAAAATTAGGAAGATGATCATGGTTCTAGCTCATTTGAGCATTTTATCAAACACTTGGTGTGCACAAGGTTTTAAGGCCCTTTTTATGGAGGATTCCATCATCCCACAACCCAATCTTTACCATTTTTAGCTCAACAATCTTCCTACATCCTTTGATAACACATGCATGTAAAATAACCAATCCTCTTGCCCAGAAATTATCTTTCTTATTATCTATTTCTACACAAAATTCGAAATTAAGGGTTAGGGTGTAGAATCTTACCTCTAGGATGAAGACCTAGTGAGTTTCCCTTCTTAATCTTCCAAAACTTGGTCAAGAATTGAAGGACAAATATTGGAGAACACCTTCTCACTCTAGGGCACCCTCTCTCACTCTAAAATGTCAGATAATAGCTCAAAAATGACCCAAAGAGTGTATTTAACGAAATAGGGTCGGGTTTTAAAAACCCAAAAATGAAGCTCCGGAACAAGGTATGCGATCGCATAACCGATATGCGGACCGCATATCGGTCTCATAGTTAGTTACAAAATAGTCAAAAGAATTGTCTGTGTATGCGGTCACTATACGGTCCGCATAACTGTTATGCGGTCGCTTAGTCGACCGCATAGTTGCTTCCAACTGACCCAATTAACTGCCTCACTCTACGGCCATTATGCGGTCCGCAGAGTGGTTCTTTGGTCATATAATGGACCGCAGAAATGCACTTTTTCGCCAAAAATTTTCCTTTTTATTCTCGTGCATTGTTCAACCCAAAAATGAAACCTTACACTTAAGTACTTTGAAACATTATTTTCTTAGTCTATAATCCTCAAACACCTAAGCCTAGTCTGGCACCATGAAACATTATTTTCTTAGCAAAGTTTAACAGGCCTTACACTTAAGTACTTTGAAATTTTTCGGGGTGTTACAGTTACATTGATGACATGCTAGTTAACTCATCGCAACATTTAAATGAAACCTTTGACATACTTCGCAAGTATAACATGAAGCTGAACCGAGAGAGGTGTGCCTTTGGTGTGGCATCATGTAAGTTTTAGGTTTTCTTGTTGCTAATAGGGGGATTGAAGTAAATTCGGCTCAGATTAAAGCAATCAGAAAGATACTAGAAGTACTTACGAGTAAAAAGAAAGTAGAAAGTCAAACTAGGAGAATAGCCGCTCTGGGAGATTTATATGTAGATCCTTAGAGAAGTGTTTCAAATTTTTGTCGTTATTGAAAATATAAAATCAGTTTGAATGGACAAATGATTGTCAACAAGATCTGAAAGATTTAAAAGCGTACTTGTCAAAATTGCCTCTATTATCGAAGCCAAAGGATGGAGAAAGATAACTCATTTACTTAGTCGTATCTGAAGTAGCAGTAAGTGCGGTATTGGTACGAGAAGAAAAAGGTACGCAATCTCCCATTTATTATGCTAGTAAATCTTTATTGGAAGCTCAGACACGATATACTCATCTTGAAAAACTAGCGCTAGCACTAATAATGGCATCAAGAAAGTTACGACCCTATTTTCAGTGTCGTCCTATTTCTGTCGTAACTACTTTTTCATTAAGAAATATTTTACATAAACATGAATTATCAGAAAGATTAGGTAAGTGGGCAATAGAACTTAGTGAATATGATATCGTTTATCATCCAAGAACTGCCATAAAGTCACAGGTACTGGCAGATTTCGTAGTAGATTTCAGTTCGAGTTTACTTCCCGAAGTTAAAAATGAGGTACGAGAGTTTACCGGATCTAATTTGGGGACTTGGATATTATACACTAATGGATCCTCAAATGTAAAGGGAGCATATTTAGGTATTGTTTTAATTTCACCTTCAGGGAAAACTATCAGGCAAGTAATAAAATGTTACCCTATAACTAATAATGAAGCCGAGTATGAGACAGTGATTGCAGGTTTGGAGCTTGCAAAAGAAACGGGAATAGATCAAGTTGAAATCAAGATCAACTCGTGGTAAATCAAATGCAAGAGAATTACATGGCTAGAGAGACATGAATGCAGCAATACCTGAAAAAGGTTCGGGAATTGTTGCATCAATTCCGAGTGTGAAAAGCTATTCAAATTCCAAGAGAGGAGAATGCGGAAGCTGATGCATTAGAAAATTTGGGATCAGTAGTCCATGTGTCAAATAGAGAAAACACAATCTTGGTGCATTTATTCCACTTAGCACTCGATCAAACCAAGAACGAGGTAAATTTCAATAATTTGACGTGGGATTGGAGAAATGAATTCATGAATTATTTGCAGTATGGAATATTAACTGAGTATATAAAGCAATCCCAACGGTTGTGAATAAAAACGGCTCGATATTGTTTGATATAAGGCAATTTATATCAAAAAATATTTGGTGGATCTTTAGCTTCATGCCTTGGGCCCTCACAAACTGAATACGTGATGCGAGAGGTACATGAAGGACACTATGGGAACCACGCTGGGGGAAGGTCACTAATGAAAACACTGATAAAAGCAGGGTATTATTGGCCTAAAATGGAAGATGAAGCAAAAACCTTTGTAAGAAGGTGCAATAAATGTCAATGGTATGCAAATAATATGCATTAACTGGCAGAATTGCTTCATTCGCTTATTGCACCATGGCCATTTATGAAGTGGGGAAGGGATATCGTAGGTCCTATGCCACAAGCACCAGGAAAGGTATGATTTTTATTAATTTTAACTGATCATTTCTCTATGTGGGTGGAAGAGGGTGCCTTCAAACAAGTGCGGAAAAAAAGAAGTTATAAATTTCATTTGGAGGAATATAATATGTAGTTTCGGGGTTCCAAGAGAGATTATATATGATAATGGATTGCAATTTATAGGAACAAAGGTTACCAAATTTCTCAAAGGCTGGAAAATCAAAATAATTACATCAGCACCATATCACCCCGTAGCTAATGGACAAGCAGAGTCGATAAATAAAATTATTATCAATAATATAAAGAAACATTTGGAAGTATCAAAAGGGAGATGGCCTGAGGTACTACCAGGGGTATTATGGGGCTACAGAACAACGACAAAAATTAGCACGAGAGAAACAACATTTTCACTTGTTTATGGTATTGAGGCACTATGTCCAGTAGAGATAGAAGAACTAAGCCTGAGGTTTGAACATACAAATGAATTATCCAACGAGGAAGAACTTCGTACAAGTTTGGATTTGGCGGAAGAACGAAGGGAGACAACTTCAATACGTATGGCAGTACAAAAGCAAAGGATAGAACGATATTATAACAGAAGAGCGAATCTTCGATACTTTAAGATTGGGGACTTCGTCCTTAAGAAGGTGTTTTAGTCAACACAGGCGGTAAATGCAGGGAAATTAGGTTCGAATTAGGAAGGACCATATCGAGTTCAAGGCATTTCTAGTAAAGGAGCATACGAGTTGGAGACCATGGACGGGAAAGTATTATCTTTCAATTGGAATGTAGTACACTTGAAGAAGTACTACTTTTGAGCAAATACTCACGGCCAGGTATCTTAAAGTTCATTATTTATTTGTATATTTAAATTTTACTAACCATTTTAGATGATAGACAAAAAGCTAACCCAAACCAGATGATGAGACCCAAAAGATATATGGTAGACTTAATTATACTCGGCCAAGGTTGCAACAATTACGATGGGAAGGGTTCAGTACTCTTCATCTAAAACAATCACCCCCGAGTCTCGTGTGTAATTCCTTTTCAGGAAAAGGACCAAGGAAGGAACGTGATCTAGTGTTCAAGTTTTCATACTTCAAAGCTCAAACACTGCGGGGGGGGGGGGGAGGGGACTATGCATATGGAAGAAGAAGAAGCATATCTCAAGAAATTCTCAAAGAAACTTTAAAGAAAACTTTGAAGAAAAAATTTCAAAATTCAAGCTCAAAGATCGAATGAAAAGTGAATATTGAAGATTCAACAAAAAAACTCCTAAGAGATATTAGATTTAGACTACAAAAATAGCCACGGGATAAATACGCCCGAAAATTTACTTGTGAACCTGCTACAAGAATGCAGTTATGAAAATGATGTATATGAATATTTTCCTTGAAAGTTCAAATAAACCTCTCCAAATTACTTCATATTTCATATTTTTACACTAACATAAAGATCAGACGTCATCTTCATTAGTGTCGATTTCATAAAAGGGCCCTCATTTTTAAGTAAGACTGTGTGTATTTAGTCACAGCATATTGAAGCATTTACTCTACTAAGATAATGCAAGAAAAGGCTCGAAAATTAAAGAGCAAAGCATATATAAAACATGCTAAAGGTTAACATTGATGTCGTTTAAAGTTTTCAAAAACATCCAAAAACATCAAAAACATCTATTAAGAAAAACTAAGGAGCATCTTGGGAAGGAGCGGAAGAAGGATCAACTAGGGGACTTAAAGATGAAGGCAGAGGATCAGCAGGATCAACCTCCGAACCGTCTTTTCTCAAATCACCTTTGGAGCTTTCATCCTCGGGTATGGAAAAACTTTGACATTGCTGAGTGGTGTCAATTGCCTCTTTAGCCCAGGCAATCTCAACTTCGACATCAAAGCCTTCTTGTCTAGCCTCAGTCAAAATTTCAAGACGAGTGTTCAGCAAGGCCTAACTCATGTCTAGAGCTAGTTTGTCCTCTAGAACCTCGAAGTCTTTCTCCAGTTGTTCAACTTCAGCCCTTAGCTCTTCTTTTTCATGTTCGGCAGCATCATATGAAACCTTTAAAGGTTCCAATGTAGTCTCAAAGAACTTAATTTTGGTTGAGGAGGCACAGAGATATTCTTGATCTTGGGTTAACTTCCGAACCAGATCACCCGCGTACACTTATTTTTTATTCAGAAGTTCTTTCAAACTTCGAATCTCCTTTATTGCCTTTGAATGTTGCTCAGCAAAAGTGACATCCATCCTTGCTTTCGCCTTCTCTGTCTGAGTAGATGATGCCTTCGCCACTGCTAACTCAGCAGTAGTGATCCTAAGTTGTTGCTCCAAAGTCTCCTTGTCGTCGGCCAAGACATCCTTCTCTAGTTAAAGGCTTTCAAATTGCTCTTTCTAGTTGTCAGCCTCTCTGCCCAACTCCGTTACTTGCTGCTTAGTCCAAGCCAATCTTCCCATTAACTCCGTACATGTTAAGTTGATCTACAAAAACAGAGAGAAGAAAGGTATTATAAACCTAAGGAAAGAAGAATTGAAAGAAGTAAGAGAAGAAAAATATACCGTGAGAGCAGAATGAATCATACCATTCATCAGCGTAATAGAGAAGAGAAAATTAATTTTTTTCTCTTGGGGGGGGGGGGGCAATCAGAGGCTTCAACCAAACCGATGCTCGATTAGGTTTCTTCAGTAAGTTGACACCCTCGGGGACTTCGATTGTAACTTATTTCATCCCACCCCTCATGGAAGGGATAACTTCATCTCGAGGGGCAGCAGCAGGAGCAACGGGGCTCATGGGAAAAGTGGCCAGAGGTGGCTCTTCAGAAATAATGCCAAAATCTTTCTTTTCATCCTCAAATCCTTAAGAAAAGAGTCTTTAGACAGGGCTCGAAGGATGGTCCATAGTGGGATTAGCAGCTTCTTCCTCCAAAATTTCCAGAGAAACATCTTCAAGCTCGTCGGCCAAGTAAAAAGGTACAGACTCTAAAGGCTGGTTTTGAGGGTTGTTGCATTCGTCATCCAAAATGACTTGCCTCGTGACTCGAGGTCTCTTCACCAAGGAACCTTCTTCTTCTTCCTCTTCATCGGAGGCAAGTGGTTCTTTATTCCTCCTCTTCAAAGACGACACATACAAGATCCTCTCCTAAGCAGGGTTGACATCTAGTCTAACTGTAGGAGCGGGAGAGGGACTAACTCTGCGGATTCCAAATCCTGCAAATCAAAAGGAAAGGATGTTAAATAAACAATGAAGGGAAAAATTACGCACGGTAAGACAAAGTAGCATACTGTGAGTTTTGACTTTCCACCCTAATTTTTGGGATAGAATTTTTCAGGTTCTTTGCTCTATGGGAGCAGCACACAACACCAGTTCTACCCAACCATGGAAGTCAGGAAGCTCACTAAAGACTTACATGATTGCTAAAAAAGAAAACACACACGAGAAAGTTAGTATCCTAAGAAAGAAGTGAAAGAAGATGGCAGAAAGCAAAAGTAAAAGAAAATACTTGCATGCAAAATTTCACTTTTCGGGAAAAGGCATATTCTCTTCCCCTACCAAAGCACGGGTCGGGACATCAACAAATCGAGCATACCAGCCCCGATCACGATCTTCTTTAGGACCAACTAAGACATGTTTACTCCTTGCCGGGACTGTAAAAATACCCACACAAAAGAGTTTCGGGGAATATAGATGAAGAAGATGTTGAAAAGAGAAAGGGGCGGAAACTAAGCCCGATAAGTAGCGAAGGCATGTTACTACCCTCCACATTACCGGGCCTATCTACCTGAGGCAATATTGTAGTAGTGGAAAAATTCTAGAATCACTAGGTCTATTGGAGGTTTGAATCCTAGGGTAAAAGGATAGGTGTAGATGAACGAATAACCTTCACGGTAGGTGGTTATACGGTCATCAACACCAGGAGCTATGATTGAGAAATCATGTTTCCAATGACATTCTCTACGTACAAGATGAAGAAGACTAGACTTTATAAGGGAAGGATACCGGTCTACAGAGTTGAGTGCTACTATGGAAGTATCTTCATTATTCCATGCCTCACGATCAGAAATAAATGAAAATTCTTGGGGAACAAATTCCGAAACTAAGGGTTCAGGCAGTGGTTCATTTTGATCCCTAATTTTGGAAGAAGAACTAGGAGTGGCAGTGGATTTTGCTTAAGAAAAAGAAGCATGTTTTGAAGAACTCTTCTAAGAAGAAGAAGTGTTCCGACTCGATATGGAACCTAGGCTACGAAGCCTATGTAAGGACCCGCAAAAACATTTAAGACAAAAACTCGGGGTTTCGTGGTGCCAAGCTAGATTCCTGCGTTATTATAGTAGAAATTCTTCGCGGCGAGCTTGCTCGCCGCGGTTCAGACTTTTTGGATTGACCAGTACCCTACGGACTTAGAGAAAATGTTTCGCAGAAGGACGCATTTCTGCGGCCCATTATGCGGCCGCATAATCGCTCTGCAGACCGCATAATGGCCGCAGAGTGAAGCAGTAGGTTGGCCAGTTTGAGGTCAGCTTTGCGGTCAATTATGGGACCGCATAACCACTATGCGGACCTCATATCGATCGCATAATCCCTCTTGAGTTTTTGCGGAGGGAGTTCTGCGGTGCATTATGCGACCGTAGAATGAGTATGCGGACCGCATACTAGTCGCATACCTGAGCCGTAAATTCAGGCCCCTGAGGGCCATTTCTGCGGTCACTTTGCGGACCGCATAACCATTATGCGGTCGCATATGCGACCGCAGACCTGTGTTGGGGCACCCATTTTCTTAATTTAAAACCTGACCCCCATTTCGTTAAAACACCCCCTTTAGTCTATTTTGAGCTCATTTTCTGATACTATAGAGTGAGAGAGGGAGCCTTAGAGTGAGAAAGTAATCCTCATCAATTATTCTTCAATTCTTGCTTGAAACTTTGAAGATTATCAAGGAAAGCAATCTAGGCCTCCATCTATACCCTAGCCCTAAATTTTTGAAACTTATACTGAAAATGAGTAATTAATAAGATGGTCCATGGGTATGAGGGTTGTTTATCTTGCATGCATGTGTGGTAAAAAGAGTGTGGAAAAGGGAACTAGAACCATGAATGTTTTCCTAATTTTGGGTTCAATTTATATATTGCTAAAATAGATTGAAGTTGCTAAGGGTTCCGGATAATTGTAGAGTCTAAAGAAGCGCAATTGTGGTATGTATGGCTAACTCTCTTCTTCCTAGAATCGAACTCCTGGTGTCCGAATATTTGGTATAAGTTTCGACTTGATCATACTAGAATTGTTTGCCTTAGTGTGTTGGGTTGGAAGATTCATGTTCCCTAATTATTTTAGATGTTTACCATGTCATCATGCTATTTGAGAACGTAACTATGACTTTTCAAGCTCCTTCCCTTATGTGCGAAATGCCTTATGTGATGGTACTTATCGATATGAATGATGACGTTACTTGAACAAATAAAAAGGGAAAGACTTGAATTGTAAAATGTGCCAAAGTGCCAAGAACTATTTAATAAATGAGGTTGTTTGTGCCATGTAATGAAATATGGGAAAGAGATCTGAATTGAGTGAATACTTGAAAGAGGTTATGTCTCAAGTGAGATGGCTTAGCCGATCGGGTCGAGATCGGACGCCATGCCGTACACATGGTGGCATTTGTGTTGGAATTATTGATTTACATTGTGGATATGGATATGTCTTACTTGGGATGGCTTAGCCAGTCGGGCCGAGACCGGACTCCGTATAAAAAACACGGTGGCATTGTGAGTTGTGGCTTTGGCACTAAATATCATTAACCTAAAAAGATAGAAAGATTGAATTGGAAATTATGTGATCCTTATTTGGTGATTCTTTGTATTTCTGTGAAGTACTTATTGATTGTTATGACTGCCTTCTCTTTGTTTCACTGTTCATTCTACTAAGATTAGTGTTTGCCGTACATACTAGTACTATTCGACAGTACTGACGTCCCTTTTTGCCGGGGGCGCTACATCTTTGAATGGATATAGGTGGTTCCATGGCAGATAGCGCTGATCGCAGATAGTGGTGCTTTCCCTCTCACTCGTCACAACAATCTTGGTGAGCCCCATTTCTTCCTGGGGTCATGTAGTCCTTCTTCTGTATAAGTTTTTATATTTTGAGGTATAGTCGGGGCCTTGTTGCCGGCATTGTCATGTTGCTCTTTTGTACCCTTAGAGGCTCCGTAGACTTTTATGTGGGTCATGTATGTATGTTGGGGTGGTCGTTGGACCGAGTTGTATTTTGGAAATTTAACTATGGCATAATGCATAAAATGAAAAAAAAATGAACTAGGAACGTTTATATACTTATATAACTGATCTCTCCCCTGTTTTACAAATGGTAACGCAATCCCTTTTTGGATCATGAATGAGTCGGGTAGAAAAGGTTTACTAGGCTTGCTCGACCGGGTTCACTCGGTTGAGCGTCGGTCGTGCTCCCCGAAGTTGGGGCGTGACAGCCTACCACCTCTACTTCTACTTTGAACCTGAGCCATTGAAGAAGGGAGATCGTCCACTATAATAGCGCGACGAGGATCGAAAGATGAAGAGGGGTTTGAAGAATTGGAATCCATTGTTAAAAAAAGCAGGTGCATGAAAAGAAAGAGAGATTTTGAAAGGAGTCAGTGAAGAAGGTAAAGACGAAAGAGAGTAGAAGAAGTTGGAGAAAGCTAATGATACAGTATTTATAAGGGAAAAATGTCATCATGAATCATCATTATGGAACTGTCATGTCGAACTAACACAGCTGCAGAAACCTTAAAAGCCATTGCAAACTGCAGAGCCAATCATGATAAGACACGTGTCTCGAGCATTAAATGGAAGAGACTCTACTACCGATGTCTCCGTACAGATCCGCAAGACTCCTCTAGACTTGCTCATGACTTGTGAGACCTAAGTGAACCTAGTACTCTGATACCAAACTGTCACGACCCATAACCCACCATAGGCCGTGATGGTACCCAACGTTGTCGTTAGGCAAGCCAACAATTAAATCAACACGTCAATAGTAAATCCAAAACGCCTCTCAAAATAATTAACGAATTAAAGAGTGAAAATCATTTGCTTTTCATAAAAAGTATAGATGTTATTATTTTAAATGTTCGAATGTGGCCAAATATAAACCCAGAATCTTAACAGAATACAACCACGAGCAAAGTCTAACTCCCAAAATCCGGTGTGACAATTACATGAGCATCTACCAAAATATACAATACTACAACAATAGTTGTCTAGAATAGGAAATAGATAAAATACATTAAATGGATAGATTAGGGACTCTGTGTGCTGCGGATCATAACATAGAGCGCAACTCACCACAAAGTCTCCTCAGCAACTACGCCTACACGCCCACATGACCGACAAAAGTACATGTCTCAGTACCTGCACAGTTATTGCAGAAGTGTAGTATGAGTACGTAAATCAACGCGTACCTAGTAAGTATCTAGACTAACCCTGAAGAAGTAGTGACGAGGGGTCGACATCGACACTTACTAGTGGTCTAGTAAATGAAGTACAGGAAAAGTAGATAGGTATGAAACATGGCAAGTAAAATAGTGAGAGCTGATATAGGTACATAATACGATCCACAACTGAAGGGTAAACACGAAGTCCTCAAATACCGGATACTTTCTCAAATGGAATACCTAATGGTCCATGCCAAATAATATGTGACATCTCAAGTTAGGAAGACTCATAAGTATGCTGACTTCTTATCAAATATTTCATACGACTCTGCCAAGGCGAACAGTCCGATCCCATAAAAGTAATGGGATGATTTACTGTCGTAGCATACGGGTCGATCCCATAATAATAGTGTACACTGCCGAGGTCGTATGGCCCGATCCAGATATATCTCACAATACTGCCGAAGCGAACAGCCCGATCCCATAATGATACTACTAAGGCATTCAACCCGATCCCATAGGAATAGTGATGACTTTGACGTGTCACTAGCCCTACTCACGAATATATGTATGAGTTATGACATTTAAGAGACTTTTGGACAATTTCGTACAACACGGGATAAGCCCGTAAAAGAAAGTATAAGTTCCACGACTAACCAAGTAGCTCGTCAAGTATTTAAGGTAGCAAGGTCTGATACTCTATACAAGTCTAGTCTCAGGATAAATATGATAATTAAAGCATGTAAGCAGGCAAGGATAACTCAAATAATACAATTAAAGCATATTGTGAATCTAAGTCTACTCGGACCTAATCAGGAATTTTAGCATATGCAGGGACACTTGCCACCTCATACGTGCGTAGCTCCCACAACATATAACAAATAATAAATATAACACCTACGGGGTAAATTCCCCTTCACAAGATTACACAGGAGATTTACATCGCTCCGAAATCTGATAATCGGCTCCAACGCCTCTTTAACAATTAGAAGCAATTCCCAACTCTGCACGAAAAGTCAACCCATGGGCCCACGCGCCTGGATTCCGAAAATTTTCGAAGTTAAATGTTACCCATAGCACCACAAACTCAAATAAATAATTTATTCCCAATTGCATTTCCAATTTTGTGGTCAAAATCGAAAAATACCATGTCAAGGTTTTCTTCCAAAATCCCACAATTTCTATCAATTTTCATTTTAAAATCCATATATAATCCATGTATTTATCTCACAACAAGTGGAAATCACTAACCTCATGATAGATGATGAAAATGGCCCTTCAAAATCTCCCCAAAATCGGCTCCAATGGAAGAAATGAGATAAAAATGAGCCAAGTCCCGATATCGGTTCTTATACACTGCCTAGATGACCTTCTTCGCGGTCGTGAAGGCCAAATAAGCCATGCCCAGAATCACTCTATGCAAATGCGAGGACCCTCTCGTGATCGCGAAGCTCAGCCTGCCTAATCCAACACGAACACAAGCCACGCTACGCGAATGCAAAGGCCCAAACTTCGGCCTCAGAAAAATACCTTACGCGAACGCGAACCAAGTAATGTGATCGCGATGAACAACCTTCCAAACCCACGCCAGCCCCACTAACACATCATATTCACGACCCTCACCAAGCGAACGCAAAGAACAACCTGATCAAGCACCGTGTTCGAGACACCCTTTACACGATCGTGAAGAACAAAGTCTTCACCCATCCACTTAACCCTTATCGATTGCGACCCTGCATTCGTGATCGCGATGCATACCAAATACACCAGAAACCAGTAGCTGCAAAACATAGAGAATTGGTCTTAAACCATCCCGAAATATACTCGAGAACCCCGAGACCCCATCCAATCACACCAAAAAGTCCCAATACCTTACCCAAACTTATCCAAAGGCTCGAAATGCTACGAATAACATCAAAACCACGAATCGACGATCAAATCCTTCTTTTAACTATCAAGCCTTCAAATTTTGCCAAACGCGTCCGAATTACACTTAAAAATATCGGACCACGACCAAACATCACGCAAAAGTTCCAACCAATAAAATGAACCTATCCAAGGTCCCGAAATACCGCCTGGAGTCCGATAACACCAAATTCCACTCTAGGTCAGACTTAGAAAATTTCCAACCTTCAAAATGCATAACTCCTTGTGCACCTACCTGTACCACCACAATCTATATGAGCACATTAGTTCAACCCCGACTAAAGATCCTTCCTTTGCCCACAAGCCTTAGAAACCAATTCCAACATCCAGAATTTCCTATAAAGTCAAATTCTTGCATAAATACTCTGTATCAAACTCCACAAGATGTACCAAAGCATACATATACACCTAAATCATAAGCACATGATGTACCACATCGCTCATATAAACATCCACATTAGCTGCAAGTTTCGAGCCCGTTACCTATAACATACCTCATGACACATAAACATCCTGCTCCAAACTCTGCAATATTTCAACGATAAAAGAGAGGTGCAAAATCTTGTAACTACCTGTTAAATCAATAAATCATGGAGTTCCTCCGCTCGACAAGAATCATTACCGCCTTCAGAACTGATTAGTGGCATCCTCCCTCCAAACATACATTATACCAATACGATTATGCTGACTCTAGGTCCAACAACCTCGTCTTACCTAGTACAAGGTGCTCGGTCAAACAAGCCACATCAAAACCATCCAAAATCTCGTACGGTGTCATCAATGCGCCAACAAGCCACAACTCGAATATGACCAATAAGGAAAAGCAAACTTGAGTGCATAACTATCCAGCCTACGTAACGAATGAAACAACCTAACAAATGCCATGAACCTATCTTATAGATGAGAAACAACACACACCACATAAGTGTAAGGAATCCTACCTAATATCTCATTGTGCGGCATGTAACCCGATCCATATATGTTACCGTTGCAGTGCGCAACCCAATCCAAATATCATACTCGTGGCGGCGTGCCACCCGATCCACACATAACAATTAGCAAGAGAATATCCATCGAGCCAAAATGCTCATACTCACCAGACATACGTATATAAAACACAATCACGCTAAGTGCAAAAACATAACTCTGGGGAGATGGATAGCGACATGCGCTACAAAGGACCAAGCACGACTAAGGTGAAATAAACAAATCAACATCTCGAGAGCCATCTCGCTCACATAACACTACAAGACTAGACAGGATCACAATACACGTGTGAATATTCAAGCCGCCTCACAACCCACATAGCATAAGAGTAATGCAGAAAATAGATGGTGATAGGAACAACATCAACCATGACCGAAGACTCATCCATAGACAAATGTCATGCTGAATAAACATATCTGATCTCGTGTAGAATTTACATTCATATTAGGCCCTCCAATGGACCTATAAAATGATTCCAAAAATCTCAAAATAGGTAAGTATCCTTTCGAGATCCACAATTACCCCATCCATGACACATACAAACAACCGTCAAATCCTGAACAAACTTCCACAGCCCACAACCAAAGGAATGGTGTGTTACTCAGACATAAACTCTCCAATCCGCGATAGTACAAACTCTCCGTACATGACCTCAATCTCTACTACTTAAATGACTGACACGCCACCTCTACATAATCATCCCATGGGAGATACTCCTACAACCTACCACACCAAGTAACAAAATCTGAACATCAATGGCCACCGACCATGCTATTTTTGTAGTGCTAGCCAGGCATCTACAAATCAATATACAAGGCTTCTTCCACAAAAAAGATCATTCTCAGGCGACACTGTAGTAGCGCCAGCATACTCTGAACACCTGAATGCTCCCCCGCCCCCTCGAGCTAGTGACATTTTTGTCAAACTAAACTACAACCTTGATCATTCAATCCCAATTCCATACCGCTCACTGCACCTATCATGTTACTACGTGAGCGTACTAGAACCCCATCATAACCCTGAGCCACCAGTATAATAAAAACTTCATCGGCTTGAAACCTTTCACTTAACTCATTTCGAAAGGTAAATCGCGACACGCAACTAACTTCCTATAACCGCAAAAGGCACAAACCTCAAGTCGTGGTGAAAATAGCCATAACTCTTGGGGACTAGTTTGCATATAACTGAACCATTAAATTGAGCCTTCTAAATCAACAGAGTCACACAGACTGCCAAACCTACAAGTATAGACACAAAACACTTGTATAGCCTTATCATACCGGAGGAACCGATCATTTTCCTTACTATGCTGATCCAAGCCACTGTTAAATTGACCCTACTTCTTCATATTTACTCTTGACTTGCCTTTGAAGCAATATCTCTTTCCCAACACATAATGGACCTCAATCAACACTCATCTTGAGTGACCCCAAATTACAAGAACACGTCGTCTCAATACCCATAAGCCATTTTATACCCTCTCATGCGCTTAATAGTACTTCCAACTGCTACACCCATTCCAATGAGACCTTTTTGTGAATCTAAAACTGTTTCTTCCATCTCTCTAACACTGCACCGCAGACCCGGTGGTAATATAGAGATACTCCAAGTCTCTTTCACGCTCTGCTGCAAAACTAATTCCTTAGCCACACGATGAACTCGAAAATCCTTAGACACCCACTTTAATTCTTGAACCCACCAGAACCATTGTTGAGAGTCACTCATTCTGACCTGGTCCATTAGCACACGAATACTCCAGAAGAAGGAATAGAATAAATCTCTTCCCTTGCACATCACCTTCACAAAGAAATATCAAATCTGTGTCATTTTACAACCTTCATATATCAATAAGGTGGACTGTAGCACACATCCATCAAATTACCCATGATGTTCTCTTCATCAGTCATAACTAATCCACCAATGTGCAGATAACTAGAAACTACAAAACACATAACCACGTGACCCAATCATCGATGGTAGGCTCCCACACTTGACTTTAAGCCACAATCACAAAGTCTAAGGACCCACAATGACTCCTTCTAGCTACCATGATCTCACACTGTTACTCAGCTAAATTTCTCATAAATTCTTGTTGCACTAATCATAACACATCCTGAAACAAGCCCCGCATTGTAGTACATGCATCCCATTGGAGAGAAAGTATAACTCCTCGTAGGAACTTCATCCTAAATCATGCAACTCCTAAACTTCTCACAGGAGATAGCCCACCTGTGTAACCTTATATCGACATCCTCCAACGGCATTACCATAGTTACCTCAATTATGAAGTCAGTTAATTATCCTGGGTCCCCATTCATCTACCAACCATAAGAATCTATTCATTCCATTTACATCCACTAAAGGTCCAATAAGATGTTATAACTCAAAGTTGTATTGCATCCCAAAATGACAATCAAGCATTCACATTCCTCTACATTCCAAGTAAACTCTTTTCGTCACATCCCAATATCTCTTTCCCAACACATAATGGACCTCAATCAACACTCATCTTGAGTGACCCCAAATCACAAGAACATATCATCTCAATACCCATAAGCCATTTTATACCCTCTCATGCGCTCAATAGTACTTCTAACTGCTACATCCATTCCAATGAGACCTTTTTGTGATTCTAAAATTGTTTCTTCCATCTCTCTAACACTGCAGACCCGGTGGTAATATAGAGATAGTTCAAGTCTCTTTCACGCTCTGCTGCAAAACTAATTCCTTAGCCACACGATGAACCCAAAAATCCTCAGGCACCCACTTTAATCCTTGAACCCACCAGAACCATTGTTGAGAGTCACCCATTTTGACCTGGTCCGTTAGCACACGAATACTCCAGAAGAAGGAATCGAATAAATTTATTCCCTTGCACATCAACTTCACAAAGATATATCAAATCTGGGTCATTTTATAACCTTCATATTTCAATAAGGTGGACTGTAGCACACATCCATCAAATTACCCATGATGTTCTCTTCATCGGTCATAACTAATCCACCAATGTGCAGATAACTAGAAACTACAAAACACATAACCACGTGACCCAATCATCGATGGTAGGCTCCCCCACTTGACTTTAAGCCATAATCACAAAGTCTAAGGACCCACAATGACTCCTCCTAGCTACCATGATCTCACACCATTACTCAGCCAAATTTCTCATAAATTCTTGTTGCAATAATCATAACACATCCTGAAACAAGCCCCGCATTATAGTACATGCATCCCATTGGAGAGAAAGTATAACTCCTCGTAGAAACTTCATCATAAATCATGCAACTCCTAACCTTCTCACAGGAGATAGCCCACCTGTGTAACCTTATATCGACATCCTCCAACGGCATTACCATAGTTACCTCAATTATGAAGTCAGTTAATTATCCTGGGTCCCCATTCATCTACCAACCATAAGAATCTATTCATTCCATTTACATCCACTAAAGGTCCAATAAGATGTTATAACTCAAAGTTGTATTGCATCCCAAAATGACAATCAAGCATTCATATTCCTCTACATTCCAAGTAAACTCTTTTCATCACATTCAAACTCCCTAAGTACAGAAGCCACCACCTCAAATGAAATATGCAGACTTAGTCATTTGTCCACCATGACCCAAATCGCACTAAGCTTTCTCAAAGCATGTGTTTATCCTACCAAAAAATCCATACGATACGCTCCCACTTCCACTCCGATTTAGCCATCTTCTGAAGCAAACTACTCTATCTATGTTGCTCATACTCGACCTGCTAAAAATTCCACAACCGTGACACACATCCCACCATGTTCTTTATCATCCTTTGCTGCCAAAAATGTTGCCTCAAATAATGATCCAACTCTGTAGCACCTAGTGACAACACGGTCGATCATTTTGTGTATTGTAGCCTCGTTCCCCCTATTTATTGCTTCTTCTATGTTAATTTGTGGTTAAATGAATTATCGGGTGGTTGGATTGGTTTCGGGGAAGTTTCGGAATGAATTGGGATACTTAGTCCTAAGGTTGAAAGCTTAAGTTGAAAGAGTTGACCGGAGTTTGACTTTTATGCAGATGACCCCAGAATGGTATTTTTATGGTTCCAATATCTTTGTATGGTGATTTTCGAATTAGACATATTTTTGGATGTTTATTTGGAGGTCTGTAGGTTAATTTGGTAATCTTTGGTGAAAGTTGGAAAGTTGACGGTTTGGAAGGTTGAGAGCTTTGACCGAGAGTTGACTTTGTTAATATCGGGTTCGGACTTTTGTTCAGGGACTTGGAATAGGTCCGTTGTGTCATTTGGGACTTGCATACAAAATTTGAGGTCATTCGGAATTGATTTGATATGGTTCGGTATAGTTTTTGAAGTTGAAAGTTCATTAGTTTCATTAGGCTTGAATTGGGGTGTGATTCGTGGTTTTGGTATTGTTTTATGTGATTTGAGGCTTTGAGCAAGTTTGTATTAGGTTTTAGAACTTGATGGTATATTTGGATGGGGTCCCGGAGGCCCCGGGTGTGGTTTGGATGAGTTGCGGATCATGTTAGGACTTAGAGACTTATGCTGAAGGTTTCAGGTTCTGGTGCGATCGCACTTGTGAAGGATTTGGCCGTAGGTGCGAGGCCGTAGAAGTGGCCAAGCGATCACTGATGTGGGCCAAGCTGGAGATGGGGAGGTGCACAGGTGCAAGACATTTTCCGCATCTACGAGCTCACAAATGCGGGCGATTGAGCGTAGAAACAAAGCTGGTCGGGGGCTTGGGAGTCCGCAGATGCGAACATAAGATCGCAGAAGCAGTCCCGCAAGTGCGGAGAGGGGGATCATAGGTGAGCTTTGTTGGGACTTTAGTGGGTTCCACATATGCGGAATTATAACCACAAAAGCGGCATCGCAGGTGCGACGGATTTAGCCGCATATGCGAGAATCGCTGGGCAGAAGGTTTTAAACGAGGATTTGGTCACTTTCTCATAGTTAGAATTTCGGAGCTCAGTTGGAGGCAATTTTTGAGAGGTTTTTTGCTACAATTGAATATGTGAGTAAAGATTATTCAATTTTGTTGATAGATATTGATTACACATTGATTATTACACCTAGTTTATGGGAACATAAAGTGAAATTTGGAGATTTTGGGCTATGTTATTGAAGAGTGAGATTGGGTGATTTGAGGGTCGATTTGTTGATGGAATTGGATGGAATAAGTATGGTTGGACTCGTAATTGAATGGGTGTTCGAAAGTTGTGAATTTTGTAGAGTTTCGAGGTGCGGGCTCGAGGTTGACCTTTTGGGTTGAATTTGCATATTTGATTCAAGACTTAGCTTTATCATTTGGAATTGTTTCCGATGGTTTATGTTGATATTATTAAGTTGTTTTGGCTAGATTCGAGTCGTTCGGAGGCTGATTCGCATGACAAGAACTTTTTAGAGTATTGATTTGCGTGATTTGGCGTAAGTAACATATCTAAACTTGGATTTGAGGGTATTTAACCTTGGGAACCATGTTATATGAAAGGTATTGGGGGGACGTACGCGCTAGGTGACGGGCGTGTGTGCGTGCACCAGTATGTTCATGAGATGAGGTGGCTTTTACACTATTATGAGATTGGTTGGCTATCATGCCTCATTATATATGTGTTTCTAAACATGTATGTTTATTTGGGTTCTGATTCATGTTAGAAATCATGTCAAGCTTATGTGCTATTTGTTTGACTTGACATGGCTATTCCTGCTGTTTCTCAGCTACCTTATTTGTACACATGCTCTCAGCCATGATGCTATGTCCGTGTGTGAGATATCTGTCTCAATACTTTCTTATTTGATTCCTCACATTTTAGTTGATGCCTCAAACGTGTAACATTGTTGAATTGAATACTGTGAGTTGTGGTTTATTGAATCTTGGCCAGATGATGACTGAGTTTGGGCCATAGAGCCGATTTGATATTGATTTTTTAGGTGACGCGCTAGGCTCATATTGGGTTAAGTGTTATTGTTTTTGGGCGACGCATGCAACAGGCCCCATTATTTGGGCTATGTGATTATAAATAGCGCTTGGGTAGGATCCACCCATCCAGAGTTTGACATGCCAGCAGTGGGCGCAAGCACAATGTTTCATACACGTGCTTGATGATGGGTAGTTATACAAGGAACCCGTGCAGTGCTAAGTATGATTATTCTTGATGGATCCAATGTGATATTGTAGCAGTATTGGGATAGTTATACAAGGAACCCGTGCAGTGCTAAGTGTGAACACGCGCTTGGGATAGTTGTAGCAGTATTGTCGTTATTTTCTCAGCTATTTCATGGTATTTCCGCTATTGACTTTATTAAACCTTATTTTATAAAATTCGTAGTTATTATGTGACTTGTGGCTTGACAAATATATAGTGTTAGGGATCGCCGCGGCTTCGGTGAAAGTTGGTTTGTGACAAGTTGGTATCAGAGCACTTGGTTGCTTAGGTCTCACGAGTCATGAGCAAGTTTAGTAGAGTCTTCCAGATCAGAATGGAGACGTCTGTACTTATCTTCGAGAGGCTACTGAATTATTATGAAACTTCACTTTCTTGCATTCTTGTCATGCGAATTTGTTATTACAGAAGTTTGAACCTTGACTCTTCTATTCTCTCACAGATGGTGAGGACACGTGCATTCAGATCAGGTGAACGACCACAAGTACCTCCAATTAGGGCCGCAAGAGGCCGAGGATGCGGTAGAGGCCGAGGTGGGGCTCAGACTACATCCAGAGCAGCACCAGTTGAGGAGCAGGTACCAGATATTATTCCTGGCCTTTAGGAGGTCCTAGCCCATATTTTGATTGTGTGCATGAGCCTGGCTCAGGTGGTTTCGATTCCAATTGCACCGTCTACCTCACCGGCTGGGGGAGGTGCCTAGACTCTTATCACCCGTACTCCGGAGTAGCTAGCTCCAGGCCATTAAACATCGGGGGTACCACCAGTTTAGTCAGTTACTGCTGCTTGGGCCGAGGTTGATCCACCTTTGACAATGGAGAGCAAAAGAGGTTGAAGCGGTTTGGGAGGCCTAAACTGCCATAGTTCAGCGGGGGAGAGTCGGAGGATGCTCAAGATTTTCTAGATAGGTGTCAACGGATTCTTTGCATAGCGCTTATATTGGAGACCAGTGCAGTTGCATTTACTACTTTCCAGCTGACAGGGGCAGTCTACAGATGGTGGAAGGCTTATGAGTTGACCTGGCCAGTTAGAATAGCGCCACTTACATGGCATGAGTTCTCAGTTCTCTTCTTAGAGAAGTTTGTTCTACAGACTCGCTGAGAGGAGTTGCGTAGAGATTTGAGTAGCTACGCCAGGGGGATATGACTGTGACTCAGTACGAGATGAGATTCCTGGATCTGGCCAGTCATACTATATGGTTGGTTCCCACTTAGAGAGAGAGGATCAGGAGGTTCATTGATGGCCTCAATTATGGTGTACATTACAGTTTGGCTCGAGAGGCTGAGAGAGTTGACCAGGTGGACGAGATTGCTAGGCTTTTGAAGCAGGTTCGCAGGCTTGAACGCAAAGAGAGAGAGAGGGAAAGAGGCCATGAGGTTCAGGTGGATTCAGTGGTACCTCATCTGGAGGTCAGTCACATCACAGCAGAGGTCGCCCTTTCAGGCCCACTTAGATGCCTCGTCAGGTTCATCATGGTGCATCAGCTAGCCACGGTTCATATAGCACTCGTCTGATTTAGTCTTCCTTTAGTGCACTTCCAACTCAGAGCTCATACCATGCTCCATCAATTCAGGGTTCGTCAGTACCGAGTTCTTCTAGTGGTTATTCTAGCTCTCGTGATCCAATTCAAGCCCCACAGTTATTTCCAATTCGAGGTTGCTATGATTGTAGAGAGTTGGGGCATGTGAGGAAGTATCATCCTCGTTATTACATAGGCCCAGTGCAGTAGGGAGGCTAGAATATAAATCCTGCACCAGTTGCTACACTGCCCGCTCAGCCAGCTTGGGATGGAGGTCATGCGGAGCGAGGTCGCCCCAGATGGGGAGGTTAGTCAGGTAGTGGTCAGGCTCATTTCTATGCATTTTCCACCAGACCAGAGGCAATTGCTTATGATGCTATGATTACAGGTATTGTTTTAGTGTGCCACAGGGATGCTTCAGTATTATTTGACCCTAGTTCCACTTATTCGTATGTGTCATCATACTTTGCTCGTTACTTAGACATGCCTCGTGATTCCTTAGTTATGTGTGTTCATGTATCTACACCGGTGGGTGATTCTATTATTGTGGACTGAGTATATCGATCGTGTATTGTGACTATTGGGGGTTATGAGACCGGATTTGATCTTTTACTGCTTAGCATGGTTGATTTTGACGTGATTTTGGGAATGGACTGGTTGTCGCCATGTCATGCTATTCTTGATTGCCACGCTAAGACTATGACGTTGGCGATGTCGGGGGTGCCCAGGTTGGAGTGGAGAGGCTCCCTCGATTATGTTCCTAATAGGGTGATTTCACATTTGAAGGCTCAACGGATGGTTGAGAAGGGATGTTTGGCATATTTGGCCTTTGTGAGGGATGTTTGTACTGATACTCCTACTGTTGAGTCAGTTTCCGTAGTGAGATACTTTCCAGATGCATTTCCAACAAACTTGTCGGTCATGCCATCCGATAGGGACATTGATTTTGGTATTAACTTGGTACCGAGCACTCAGCCCATCTCTATTACACCGTACCGCATGGAACCTATATAGTTGAAGGAGTTGAAGGAATAGTTGTAGGAATTACTTGATAAGGGCTTCATCAGGCCTAGTGTGTCACCTTGGGGTGCACCGGTTCTATTTGTGAGGAAGAAGGATGGTACTATTAGGATGTGTATTGATTACAGGAAGTTAAACAAGGTTACTATTAAGAACAAGTACCCACTACCGCGTATTGATGACTTATTTGATCACCTTCAGGGTGCTAGAGTGTTCTCGAAGATTGATTTGAGGTCGGGATATCATCAGTTGAAGATCCGAGATTCAGATATTCTAAAGAAGGCATTCAGGACCCGCTATGGTCACTATGAGTTTCTAGTGATGTCTTTTGGGCTGACCAATGTTGCAGCAGCCTTTATGCACTTGATGAATAGTGTATTCTAACCATATCTTGATTCATTCATCATCATGTTCATTGATGACATATTGGTGTAGTCTCGTAGCCAGGAGGATCATGAGCAGTATTTGAGGATCTTACTTCAGACTTTGAGGGAGAAGAAGCTATATGCTAAATTCTCTAAGTGTGAGTTTTTTGTTGATTCAGTGGCATTCTTGGGGCACGTGGTGTATAGTGAGGGGATCAAGGTGGATCCAAAGAAGATTGAGGCAGTTCAGAGTTGGCCTAGACCGTCTTCAGCTACAAAGCTTTGGAGCGTCTTGGGTTTGGCAAGTTATTATCGTCATTTTATGGAGGGCTTTTTGTCCATTGTTGCACCTTTGACTAGATTGACCCAGAAGGGTGCTCCTTTCAGATGGTCCGACGAGTGTGAGGTGAGCTTTCAGAAGCTCAAGACTGCATCAACTACAGCTGCAGTGTTGGTGTTGCCTATGGGTTTTGGATCTTATACCGTGTATTGTGATGCGTCACATATTGGGCTTGGCACGGTGTTGATGCAAGACAGTAGGGTGATTGCCAACACATCTCAATAGTTGAAGGTTCATGAGGAGAATTACACTGTGCAAGACTTAGAGTTGGCAGCCATTGTTCACGCGCTGAAGATTTGGAGGCACTATCTGTACAACGTTCCATGTGAGATCTATACTGACCATCGGAGTCTCTGGCACCTGTTCAAGTAGAAAGACCTTAATTTGCAGCAGCGGAGGTGGTTAGGGTTGCTAAAAGACTATGATATCACCATATTATATCATCTGGGGAAGGCCAATGTAGTGGTCGATGCATTGATTAGGAAGGCTGAGAGTATGGGCGGTTTGGCATATTTACCAGCAGCAGAGAGGCCACTAGCCATGGATGTTCAGGCTTTGGCCAACCAATTTGTGAGATTGGATGTTTCGGAGCCTAGCTAGGTTCTTGTTTGCGTCGTGGATCAATCATCGTTGTTGGAGCGTATCAGGGCTCGTTAGTTTGATGATCCTCACTTTATGGTGTTGAGGGACACAGTTCAGCTGGGTGGTGCTAAGGAGGTGGTGATTGGTGATGATGGTGTTATGCGGCTTCAAGGCCGAATTTGTGTTCCAAGTGTTGATGGGTTGAGAGATTTGATCCTTGAGGAGCTCACAGCTCGAGCTATTCCATTCAGCTAGGTGTCACGTAAATATACCGTGACTTGAAACAACACTATTGGTGGCGGAGAATGAAGAAAGATATTGTTGCTTATGTCTCTCGATGTTTGAATTATCAACAACTGAATTATGAGCATAAGAAATCAGGAGAGTTGACTCGGAGATTGGACATACCGGAGTGGAAGTGGGAGCGTATCACTATGGATTTTTTGGTAGGCTTACCACAGACGTTGAAGAAATTTGATGTTGTTTAGGTTATTGTGGACCGGTTGACTAAGTCCACACACTTCATTCTAGTGATGAATTCCTATTCTTCAGAGCAGTTGACTCATATTTACATCCGGGAAATAATCTGCCTGCATGGCGTGCTCTCATTTCTGACCGAGGCACGCAGTTCACATTGCAGATTTGGAGAGCGGTGAAGAGAAAGTTGCGCATACGGGTAGAGTTGAGTACAACATTCCATCCCTAAACGGACGGGCAATTCGAGTGCACTATTCAGATCTTGGAGAACATGTTACGTGCTTGTGTTATGGATTTCGGAGGTTCATGGGATCATTTTCTACCACTCGCAGAGTTTGCCTACAATAACAGGTTTCAATCGAGTACCCAGATGGCTCCTTATGAGGCCTTGTATAGGAGGAGATGTCGTTCTCCGGTCGGTTGGTTTGAGCCTGGGAGGCTATATTGTTGGGCACTGATTTGGTCTGTGATGCTATGGAGAAGGTTAAGGTGATTCAGGAGCGACTTCTTACAACTCAGTCCATACAAAAGAGTTATGCGGACTGGAAGGTCCAAGATGTAGCTTACATGGTGGGCGAGAAGGTTCTGCTCAGAGTTTTGCCATGAAGGGTGTGATGCGGTTCGGGAAGAAAAGCAATTTGAGCCCTCGGTATATTGGCCCTTTTGAGGTACTTGAGAGAGTGGGAGAGGTGGCCTACAAACTTGTCTTGCCACCCAATGTATCGGGAGTTCACCCAGTATTTTCATGTTTCGATGCTTCGGAAGTATTAAACAATTCCAAATGATAAAGCTAAGTCTTGAATCAAATATGCAAAGTCAACCCAGGCTCGCACCTCGAAATCCAAAAAAATTCGCAACTTCTGAATACTCATTCAATTACGAGTCCAACCATACAAATTCCATCCAATTCCATCCACAAATCGACCTTCAAATCACCAAATCTCACTCTCCAATAACATAGCCCAAAATCCCTAAATTTCACTTCAAATTCACATAAAGTAGGTGTAATAATCAATGGGTAATCAATATCTATCAACATAATTTAATACTCTTTACTCACATCTTCAATTGTAGAAAAAAGCCTCTCAAAAATCGCCTCCAACTGAGCTCTAAAATTCCAACTATAAGAAAATGACCAAACCCTCGTTTGAAACCTTCTGCCCAGTGATTCTCGCACCTGCGGCTAAATCCGTCACACTTGCGATGCCGCTTTTGCCGTCAAAATTTTGCATCTGCGAAATCCACTGAAGTCCTGACAAAGCGCACCTGCGGTCCCCCTCTCCGCACCTGGGGGACAACTTCTGCGGACTCCATGCCCCTAACCATCTTCGCTTATGCACTCAATCACCCGCATCTGCGAGCTTGCAAATGCGGAAAACGCCTAGCACCTGTGCATCTCCCCAACTCCAGCCTGGTCCGCATCAGCTATCACTTGGCCGCTTTCGCGGCATTGCACCTGCAGCCAAATCCTTCGCAGGTGCGATCGCACCAGAACCTGAAACCTACAACATAATTCTCTAAGTCCCAACATGATCCGCAACTCATCCGAACCACACCTGGGGCCCTCGAGACCCCATCCGAACATACCATCAAGTCCTAAAACCCAATACGAACTTGCTCGAATCCTTAAATCACATCAAACAATACCAAAATCACGAATCACACCCCAATTCAAGCCTAATGAAACTAAAGAACTTTCAACTTCTAAAATTCATGCCGAACCATATCAAATCAACTCCGAATGACCTCAAATTTTGCATGCAAGTCCCAAATGACACAACGGACCTATTTCAACACCCGGAACCAAAATCCTAACCCGCTATCAAGAAAGTCAACTCTCAGTCAAACCTCTTAACCTTCCAAACCTTTAAATTTCCAACTTTCCCCAAAGAACACCAAATCAACCTATGGACCTCCAAATTAACATCCGGACATATGCCTAATTCCAAAGCTGTTGGAACCATCACAAGATCGTCTACACAAAAGACAAACTCCGATCAACTCTTTCAACTTAATCTTTCAATTTTGGGACTAAGTATCCTAATTCATTCCGAAACTTCCCTGAAACCAATCCAACCACCCCGGTAAGTTACATAACCACAATTGAACATAGAAGAAGCAATAAATAGGGGGAATGGGGCTGCAATACACAAAACGACTGGCCGGGTCATCACATTCTTCTGCTCTTAAACAAACGTTCGTCCGCAAACGGGTCTAGAATCATACCTGGAGTCTCAAATAGGTGTGGATAACTGCTCCACATCTCATGCTCGGTCTCTCAAGTAGCCTCCTCGACTGGCTGACCTCTCCAATGCACCTTCATTGATGTGATATTCTTTGACCTCAACTTCTGAACCTACCGATCCAAAATGGCCACCGGCTCTACATCATAAGCCAAATCCCCATCAAGCTGCATTGTGCTAAAGTCCAAAACATATGACGGATCTCATCGAAGTTTGAATGTTTGACATTTAAAAGAAGGATTTTGATTGTCAATTCATGGTTTTGATGTTATTTGTTTTCGAGCCTTTGGATAAGTTTGGGTAAGCTATCGAGGCTTGTTAGTGTGATTGGACAGATGCCAGGGCCCTCAGGTATTTTTCAGGATGGTTTCAGACCAATTCTCTATGTTTTTCAACTGCTGATTTCTGGTGTATTTGGTATGCTTCGCGATCGCGGACGCAAGGTTACAATCGCAAAGGGTTAAGTGGACTGGTGAAGACTTTGTTCTTTGTGATCGTGTAAAGGGTGTCACAATCACGGTGCTTGATTAGGTTGTTCTTCACGTTCGCGTGGTGAGGGTAGCGAACGCGATGTGTTAGTGGGGCTGACCTGGGTTTGGAAGGTTGTTCATCGCAATCGTGTTACTTGGTTCGTGATCGCGTAAGGTATTTTTCTGAGGATGAAGTTTTGGCCTTCGCGTTCGTGTAGTTGGGCTCACGTTCGCGTAGGCTAGCACAAGCTGAGCTTCGCGATCGTGAGAGGGTCCTCACGTTCACGTAGAGAGATTTCTAGGCATGGCTGATTTGTCCTTCGCAATCGCAAGGGTGTTTTGCGATCACGAAGAAGGGCATCTAGGCAGTGTATAAGAATTGAAATCGGGACTTGGCTCATTTTTATCTCATTTCTTCCATTGGAGCCGATTTTGGGGCGATTTTGAAGGGCCATTTTCATCATCTATCACGAGGTAAGTGATTCCCACTTGTTGTGAGTTAAATACATAGATTATATATGGATTTTAACATGAAAATTGGTAGAAATTGTGGAATTTTTGAAACAAAACCTAGAAATGATATATTTGGATTTTGACCACGAAATTTGAAATAGATTTGGGAATAAATTATATATTTGAGTTCGTGGTGCTATGGGTAACATTTATCTTCAAAAATATTCAGAATCCGGGTGCCTAGGCCCGGGGTTGTCTTTTCATGTAGAGTTGGGAATTGCATCTAATTGTTAATTACGAGTCATTATGTATATTTTGATTGGGTTGCACATTCTTTGACTAGTTTCAGAACGTTTGGCATTGGTTTGAGGTGTTAGAGAGGCGTTGGAGCCGGTTATCATATTGTGGAGAAAGGTAGGTCTCATGTCTAACCTTGTGAGGAGAAATTTACCCCGTAGGTATTATATTTGTTATGTGCTACAAGTTGTGGGAGCTACGCACATATGAGGTGACGAGTATCCGTGTGTATGCTAGTATTCGTGATTAGGTCCGGCTAGACTCATGCCAAGCTGTAATTATATTATTTGAGTTATCATTTCCTGTTTACATGCTTTAATTATCATATTTATCCGGAGACTAGACTTGTATAGAGTATTGAACCTTGCTACCTTAAATACTTAATGAGCTACTTGGTTAGTCGTGGAACTTATACTTTATTTTATGGGTTTACCATGTGTTATACGAAATTGTCCGAAAGTCTCTTAAATTTTAGAAATCACACATATATTCGTGAGTGGGGTCAGTGACCCGTCAAAATCTTCATTATTCCTATGGGATTGGGCTGAATGCCTCTGTAGTATCATTATGGGATTGGGCTATTCGCCTCGAGAGTATTATGAGATGCATCTGGATCGGGCCGTACGACCTCGATAGTGTACACTATTATTATGGGATCAGGTCATACGCCACAGTAGAAAATCATGTCATTACTCTTATAGAATCAGGACGTTCGCCTCGGTAGAGTCGTGCAAAATATTTGATAAGAAGTCAGCGTACTTATGAGTCTTCCCGACTTGAGATGTGACATTTTATTTGGTGTTAACCATTATATATTCCATTCAAGGAAGTATCCAGTATTTGAGGACTTCGTGTTTACCCTTCACGTGGATCGTATTATGTACCTATATCTGCTCTCACTGTTTTACTTGCCATGTTTCATGCATGTCTACTTTTATTGTACTTGATTTATTGGACTACTAGTAAGTGTCGATGTTGACCCCTGATCACTATTTCTTCGGGGTTAGGCTAGATACTTACTGGGTACACATTGATTTATGTACTCATACTACACTTTTGCACTAACTGTGTAGGTACTGAGACATGTACTTTTGGTGGTCATGTGGGCACGTAGGTATAGTTGCTGAGGAGACTTTGTGGTGGCGCTCTATGTTACGATCCGCAACACACGGAGTCCTTGATCTATCCATTTATTGTATTCTGTCTATTTTCTAATCCAGACAGTTGTTGTAGTAGTATTGTATAATCTGGTACATGCTCATGCACTTGTGACATCGGATTTTGGGGATTTAGATTTTGCTCGTGGTTGTATTTTGCTATGATTCCGAGTTTATATTTTGACCATAGTCGAGCATTTAAAATAATAACATCTATACTTTTATGAAAAGCGAACGATTTTCACTCTTTATTTCTTTATTTGTTTTGAAAGGCATTTTGGATTTACTATTGACGTATTTATTTAATTGTTGGCTTGCCTAATAGTAGCGTTGGGCGTTATCACTGCCTATAGTGATTTTTGGGTCGTGACAGTTTGGTATCAGAGCACTAGGTTCACTTAGGTCTCATGATTCATGAGCAAGTCTAGTTGAGTCTTGCGGATCGGTACAGAGATATTTGTACTTATCTTCGAGAGGTTACAGGGTTGTTAGGAGAATTTTCCTTTCTTGATTCCCTGTCGTGCAATTTGATTTTGTTGAAGCTTATGTCTTCAATTCCTTCCTACTCATTCGAATACGATGTGGAGCACTTGATATCAGGTGGGCATCGACGAGTTGTGGAGATACTGCAGATATAGTGCAGGATGTTTTTTCCTGCGTGAGTGGGCGGACTACTATCATCGCCTCGTGGAGGGGTGTTAAGTTATTTCAGCCCAATATTGGTGTTGCCCATGGTTTCGAGGCTATACATAGTGTATTATAATGTTCATGCGTTTTTATCGTGCAGTGCTTGAGAAAATGGTAGGGTGCTTACTTATGTGCCGCAACAGTGAATGATTTGGGAGGAGGATTATTTGGTTCATGATTGGGTGATTCGACATTTAATTCCAGCGGAGGAGAGGCAAGTGGACTATGGATGTTCAGGTTTTAGTTGACGGAGTAGCGAGACTTGATGTTTCCAAACTTGGTGGAATCCTCGTTTGTGTTGTGGTGTTGTCATCTTTATTTGAGTGCACTAAGGCTCATCGTTATGAGGGTCTTTATTTGTTTGCCCTTGGGGGACACGGTGTTGTGAAGTGGTACCTAAGAAGCAGTTATCAGAGATGGTGGTGTGTTGTAATATCAAGGTCGGATTGGTGCTTCCAGTGTCGATGGTTCGAGAGAGATGATCCTTGAGGAGGCATAGAGTCGATGTCATTCTTTTTGCTTGGGTGTGTCACGAACCAACTCCCACCGGAACTGTGACGGCACCTAACACTACTTATTAGCCAAGCCAATAGTCACACAATAACTACGAATTTGATAAAATAAGGTTTAATAAATTCAATAGCGGAAATACCATGAACTAGCTGAGAAAATAACGACAATACTGCTACAACCATCCCAAAGATCCGGTGTCAACGAGTACATGAGCACTCCTGAGTATCAAAATACAAGGCCAAATTCTCAATACAACTGTCTGAATAGTAGAACGGTAATGGTAGAAATAATGAAAGAGAACTTCAAGGTCTACGAACGATATAGCAGCTACCTCGTAGTCTCCCAAAAGCTGGTAGCAACAAACTCTAGAGAACACCTCGTCATGAAGTACCTGGATCTGCACACGAAGTACAGAGTATAGTATGAGTATAATCGACCCCATATACTCAATAAGTAACAACACTAACCTTGGGCTGAAAGCAGTAATGAGCTCAGAAAAAATAGTAAGAGACTAATATCAATAACCAACAACAATTCAGAATATAAAGGAAATAGTAGAAGCATGTAACTCAATGATATTATGTTCAACTTGTTCACATTTCTGAAATTTAGGCATGCTTCCACATAGAACAGTTTAAGCGCCCAACATGGATAAAATATTTCATTTACCAGCTAGCATGAGGAAGGTACTTATCTATGCCTACATGTCAAATATACATATCAAAACGACAATATCACATATCCATCAAGAATAATCACACTTAGCACTGTACGGGTGCCTGACATAACTACCCATCATCAAGCACGTGTATAAAACACTGTACCTGCGTCCACTGCTGGCATGCTAGACTCTCGAGGGACGGATCCTGCCCAAGCGCTATTTATAATCATATAGCCCAAATAATGGTGCATGTTGCACGTGTCGCCCAAAAACAATAACACTTAGTCCAATATGATCCTGGCGTACACATCGCCTCAAAAATCAATACCAAATCGGCTCTATGGCCCAAGCTTAGTCATTAACTGGCCAATTCGCAATTAACCACATCTCGCAGTATTCAATTCAACAATGTTACACGTATGAGGCATCAATCAAAATGTGAGGAATCAAATAAGAAAGTACTGAGACAAATATATCATACACGGGCATAGCATCATGGCTGAGAGCAATGTGTACAAATAAGGCACATAGCTCAGAAACAACAGTAATAGCACTATCGAGTCTCAAACAAATAATACATAAGCTAGACATGATTTCTAACATGAATCAGAACCCAAATAAACATACAGGTTTAGAAACACAGATATAACGGGGCATGATAGCCAAACAATCTCATAATAGTGTAAAAGCCATTTCATCTCATAAACACACTGGTGCACGCACACACGCCTGTCACCTAGCACATACGTCCCCCCAATACCTTTCATATAACATGGTACCAAAGGTTGAATATCCTCAAATCCAAGTTTAGATATGTTACTTACGCCAAGGCACGTAAATCAATACTCAAAAAATCCCTTCCATGCGAATCGACTTTTGAGCGACTCGAATCTAGCCAAGGCAAATTAATAACATCAACATAACGCGTCTGAATCACACTTAGACATACCGGATCACGACCAAACATCAGACACCAGTTCCAATCGATAAAATGAACCTATCCAAGGTTCCGGAACACTGCCCGAGGTCCTATAACACCAAAGTCCACTATAGATCAAACTTAGCAAATTTCTGACCTTCAAAATGTAAACTTTCGACAATAAACGTCAAAATGCTCTCGGACCATCCGATACTCAACTAGAACATACGCCCAAGTCCGAAATCACCTTACAAACCTATAGGAACCTTCAAATCCTGATTTCGATATCGTTTACTTAAAAGTCAAACCTTGGTAAACTCTTCCAACTTAAAGCTTCCAAATTGAAAATTATCATTCCAGATCAACTCCGAACTTCCCGAAAATCAAATTCGACTATACTTGCAAGTCATAATACATAAAGTGAAGCTACTCAAGGTCTCAAACTGCAGAACAGCATGCTAGAGCTCAAAATAACCGGTCGGATCATTACATTTTTCCTCCCCAAAAAGCTCATCAAGTGCAAGGCAAACATATTCAAACTTGTTACATGGATCCAACATAGAAGCAGTAAAAATTATTTTATTCATCTTTTCAGGCTCACCCAAATACTTCTAAACTTTTCTTGCATCCGCTTAGTCATTTTACTCAAACTTGCATCCTCGCTTGTTAAACACATTTTTAAATAATAATAAAGTTCAGATATATCCTCAAAAAAAGAATTAGAAGTGACATAACGTGAATCTGAAACTTTTTTGGTGAGCTCACAAAATCTTGCAAGAAACTTTATCATGTTCCTCACATTCACCCAATCATCACATTCAAGAAGACTTACAATACTACCATCTTCACAAAGATGAGAACAAAGATAAGCAAAAAATCCATTATCAAAAAGATGAAACTTGTCAAAGGCTTTTTCAAAGTTTTATATCGTATCCAACATCAACTAGGTGGAATTCTACCTAGTTAGAATATCTAAACACAATATTTTAGTATGTTCTACCTTTACATGTTCACGGCACTACTTAAACTTTAAGATCCTTGTGATAAAAGCACAATATTTCTAACAAGTATGACAGAAGCATCAATTTCTTTCAAACCATCTTGTGCAATTTGATTAAGTATGTGAGCCATGCATCTCATATGAAGATGCATACCATTCATCACATTAGATTTTCACATATTTAATTTTTTAGACAATTCTTTTACCGTGACATCATTTGAAGAAGCATTATGAATGGTCACGATAAACACCTTGTCTAATTTCCATTCAAGCAAACAATTACAAATAACTTTTCGCCAACTCCTCACCCTTATGACTAGAGATAGGGCAATAATTTAGTATTCTTTGCTGCAACTTCCAATTTCTATCAATAAAATGGACTGTCAAATACATATAATTAATTCTTTGCAATAAAGTCCATGTGTTTGTTGTAAGACAACTTTTTGGTTGTGCTTATCTAAACAGACTTCCTTAGATTTTGCTTTAATTCATCTTAAACTTCATCGCAGTCCCTTGTCATTGTTCTATAGGAAGGAAGTCGAAATAGTGGTTGAGCTTTACTCATAAACTTCATAAAGCCTTCCTTTTCCACAAGGCTAAATGGTAGTTCATCAATAAATATTATCTCAATTAAAGCCCTCATAATTACTTCTTGATCAAATTTTCAAAGCGATCCTCTATCCTTGGCAAGATTGAAAGGATATCTTTGTTTGAGTATTATCTTTATCAATGTTAGGTGTGTATTCTTTGCATCTAGACAAATGATTTCTCAATCTTGTTGTTCCATTCCTGCTTGTATTAGTTGTATAAGATAGCTTACAATATCTACACCTTGCTTTACCAATACCATTTCCCTCAAATTTATCAAAATGGTCCCAAATCATAGATCTAGATGGTATGTTTTTTTTTGTACCTTGAGTATCAATCGTATTGGCATTACTATCTTTGGTATTATGTAAGCTTTCAGTTGAACCAGTCTCGCTTACTCTACTTTTATCTGTCATCTATAAAAAATTAAAAGAGATACAAATACAAATAGAGACTAGAGTAGTAGCGTCAAATATAAACTTTTGCCAGTTTGATAAATACATAATTTGCAAGTTGATCCAGCAAACACGAAGCCATTAATTCAATGCATTCCAAAAATTCCTAGCATATTCAGGAGGTGATGACATCTTCAATTACAAGCCTATATGTTAGAAATGTAAATGTGGCAACTTTATCTTTACTCATTGACACAGCTAGCAAAAGAGGATATCCTTTTTTTATAGAGAAAATAAGCTTCTTCAACTGTCTATATACATGAACATCAAATTCTTTATATAATAAGTAGTTTTTTTTAGCTGCCCACTGCTAGAACTTTTAACATTAAGGTGGGAAAAGAGCCAAAAAATCAAAAATATCAACGTTAAACTTTATAAAGAAGAAGATAAGTGGAGTATATTATCATTAGAACCCTTTTGTGAAAATAAATAAATTAATATAAAAATCTCTAGGTAAACGACCATAGCTCAAAACGTTAAAACGAGTGTTTACCCGTAAAACGGTACAGTTAAATTTATGCGTGATTTCTAGACAAGTGAACTAATTTGATCGTGAAATAATACAATAATCGAAGAAATATACAATACTTAGCCTTAGAATGTAGGTGAAATAGCAAAGATGGTGATTCTGTGAATACGGTTTCCGGACACAGCGATGATGAGATTAAAAAGCAATAAGTAAAATTGTATAAAGCTTTGTATAGAATAGAGTGTAAGTTTAGCCAGAAAAATCGCGTCTTTTACAATGGTAACTGAGCTCACTATTTATAACTATGTCTAGGGAAAAAGGTCCTAGGATTGTGCCCTCCTTTAATGTAATTATGAGGGACGTTCATCCCATAGAACCGGCATGCTTCTTCCTCAGCCATCCCATCTTGGATTCCATGTGTCCTCCTTTTAGTCAGCCACATGTCATATCATATTTTACCCTATACAGATAGTTCCCCTACTTTTCGGTGACATAACTTTGTATTACCGGGAAGTTGGTAGAAACACCTTTTTGGCAGGAATTACTATAACTCCCTCTGAAGGTCTCTGACGGTCAATTAGACGCACGTCTCTCCGCATTTAATACCACGAACATGTGTCATCCCATGATTCAGTACAGCTTTTGCCGATTATCGTGGTAATCATGGCCATGAATTTAGCCGCCAAGATTTTACTTATACGTAATTTTCTTTTCCTTTGCGTTTCATAATTGCTTGAGCTTCTGATTTGCATCCTTGTTTTCCACCCTTTTTCTAATTTTCTTCAAACACAAAATCTTTTCCTTCTTCTTTTCCAATGGCTTCTTCCTCTAAGCGTGCCGGTTCTATGAAGAGCAACAACAAAAATGAGGATTTCATTCCTCTAACAAGGGGGTCCATCATCTCAAGAAGGCTTAATACTTCGAAGGATTTTGAAGAGAAATTTTCTACTGCTAACCCTCGTACATGGGATATTAGCAGGTACCCTTCTTCCATTCGTCCTTCCAATATTCCTACTGTGAAGGAGGACTTTCACTGCAATGAGTTGGAAATTATTGCTCCCGATCTAGCGGAGCGAGTGACCCTTCCCAAGGAAGGTTTTACATACTTTTTCACGTATCCTTTTACTTTGAGCGTGTTTTCTTTGAGCGGAGAGCTTGATTCCGTGATTTCGGAAGTTTGCCTTTGCTATCAGGTATGTTTGGCATAGATAAGTCCTTCAGTGTGGAGGACGATCTCCTACCTACGATGTTTGTGCCAAGAAACTAGAGAGGAGCTAACCCTAGCTTATATGATGAATCTCTATTCCCCCAAAATCTTCCGCGGGGAAATGATAAACCTTTGCAAGCGTGGCCATCATGCTTTGTTGTCTAGCATGGATGATGACAATGACTGTGTGTGGATGGAACGGTTCGTTGCAGTTTCCACCAACGACACCATTCCGACAATGGCTTCATCCTTTCCGGTTGCTTAGAACCGTACTCGTAAGTTCCTTGTGTAGTATTCCTTTTACTATATATTCTTCTATGGACGTATCTTCACCTTACGCATGTTTCAGCAACTTGATGGATCCCACCAGTGGTAGAAGGTTTGAACCGATGGGTTCAGAAGATTTTGGATGTCACAACGCCGAAAATTCATTCGTGGAAATAACTAGACCTTAGATACGGGTGGAAGGCCAAAAATCATGGTAACTATAATTTACCTTGCTTCCATTTTTGTATATGAAGAACTTGGTTGAACCCTTCTGACTTTATTCATGGAATTAGGTCTACCTGCGGGCTCTGTTGCTATCCCCAAGGAGGACGTTCTGGCTGATCTTGTTGATATAGCAAGGCTTTTTCAGGAAGCACTTACTCGAACAGGTATCTCCAGGCCTGTTTCGGGTGCAAATACTTCTTTACGAAGACCCCGGCCGGAGGACAAACAAACAAAGAGAAGATGTTCCTCCACGGCCAAGGAAAAGAACAAAAGGGCAAAGATTGATATCCCCGAGTGATCTCTGGTAGCGATGATGACTGGTCCTCCTTCCGGGACGGTCGTAGATACTGTGATGATCAATGATGATGAAGAAGCTAGTGATGAGGGAGCTTCTTTACATAGAAGGTGATGATCCTCATCATCTCAACAGGATGCTCAACCTATTGAGATAGTTGCACCAACTGAAGACGGCATTTTAGAACTTTAGGGAGAATCTAATTTAGTAGAATATGCCAACTCCCGCTTCCGGGACCCAATTGCTATAACCGGTGCTGTGAGGCTGAGTACCGGGTCCTTGCCGTCTTTGGTTGGAGAGCATCAAACAACCGGCACTGTATTTGATGCAGCTGCCTCTCATTCTTCAACTCCATCAGCTTCATCTCTACATTTACCAATACCACCAACTGCTACATCACTTCTATCTTCGTTCACTCTTTCACTGGCAGTTGATCGTCACCTCCATTAGTCGCACCTGACCATGAAGAAGGCGTTCCTCTTCCACAATCCTCAGTTCATGGGAATTTGGGGCAAAATTATGTTGCCCCTTCTGAAGATCCGCAAAGGAGGAGGAACGTTACTCTTTCGGTCTCTATCGGATGCAACTTGCTATCCTGGCCGGTGGAGCTTGCTAACTATCTAAAGCCTTTGGCTTCAGAAAAAGACTGGGAAAAGATTCAGGCACTCTCGGGAGAGTGCTTGTTGAACAATGCCATGCATAATGCCGCAGCGGTATGTTCTTTTCTCCTTTCATTACGTCTTCTACTGTTGTATGGATGTATTCTAAGTTTTACTTATTCTTGTCTTATAGGCCAACTTTCTTGCTTCTGAGGGCCTTCAAAAGTTCATTCGTGACAAGGAAAAACCTAGTTATAAAGGGAATCATCTTTTGGTGGAACGAGAACAAATTTTTCTCCGCCTTTTAGAACTAGAAACCAAAGCTATTGAGGTTGTTGTTTTGGAGGCTCGTTTGCAGCAAAGTGAGCAAGAAGTGGTAACCCTTACCCAAGAAGTTGGGCCGTTGAGGGTAAGATTTGATGAAACCAAGGCCAAATAGGCTGAAGTCCAGGATGATGTTCTTGCTGCAACCGAGCGCAAGGCTGCTGCTGCCGAAAGAGTAACCAACTTAGAAGCAGCCTTGAACTCCAAAATCGAAGAGCTTGCTGTTGTGGGGGTAAAACATGCCCAACTAGGAGAGAAGTACAGGAAAACTATCGAGCATAACAGGCTCTTTAGTTCAATTATTCGCGACCTTGACGTTAGACTCAAGTCCGCTAGATCCACCCGGGAAAGCCTTTCTGCCGAGGTTTCCCAACTCAAAGAAGAGCTTAAGCGCCGAGCAGCTTCCCTCATTGTTGAAATAACTTATTCCATGTACAGCATGAGGAGAAAAACCTTGGAAGAGGCCAAAGCTGATATCATTGATGTTGATGCCGAAATTGCTAAGGCCTGAGAGCTTGAGTTGGCTACAAAATATGGACTCCCGGCGCAGTCTGGTGCTCTAGGTTCTTCTGATTCCGGTTCCGAGTTTTCGAAAACTGAAGAAGGATCGGAGGAGATGAGGTCGAAGACCAAACTGGGGAAAACGTTGAGCCATTGGTGGAAACACCTACTTTTCCTGGGGATGCGAATACTTCTCTTCCTCCTGGTCCCGGAGGCGCTGCAGTTTATCTTTTCCTTTCTTTTCCCATTTTGTACTATTGTCGTTTTGGCACGTCCTTGTAAATAAAGACATATTTTTTTGCTCAAGTATCATTTGAGTCTCACCTTCGTTTGAATATTTATGCAAGTCCATAACTTTTTCACTTGTTCGAGCATTCTGCACATGTTTTTCTGCTCGCGTTTTACTATGTGTAGTCTCGGATGCTTTTTCTTCGAAGCATTTTGGTTTCGAGTACTATCCTTTTTACGTGAGGGTTTCGTTGAGCAAGTTTGCTTTTTGTGTCCTTTTCATATGCGGCTTCGGGTGTATTTTTTCCCGATGGCGTTTTAGATTCCGGGCATTGATTCTTCCGCAACCAACCCTTTAACATGAGGATTTTTATAAGAGAGGGCCCTCTTATGTTTACGGTGCTCTTGAAGAGGACGTCTCCTATTCACTACGGCACTAACATTTGAAGTACTTGTTTAACTTTCAAATGACAAAGTTAGCTCATCGTTTGGATAAGAAACAAGATAAAGGCAAAAGGGTTTCATTTTATTCCTTCTATTTCAAAAAATACATAAGCATCTTGCTATGCAGAAAAGAAATTGCCATTACTTGTGGCTATCTTGTACAACTTGTTTCTACGGGGCTGGCTGTGCAATCTCCAGTCCCGATGATGTATTTTGTTTTCGAATTTTCATTCCCGATTGACGTGGCAATCATTGTTGCCTTCCTCATATTGTTCATCATATTATCCCCCCCCCCTCCCAGTGTTCGAATGCAAAGAATGCGAATTTGAACACTGGAAATCTTATACCTTCAGAGGTTCCACCAATGAATTGCTAGGTAATCCTTCACTCGGCAACATACCTTACTTCCCCTTAGGAATTCATGCTATCAAGGAAAGAATACCTAACAGTCCTTTAGTGGTTTGTGCTCGTGAATGGTCACGTAACCCCTGTTTGGTAGCAAACTTATCTTCCCAGTGGGAATTTTCTATCAAACCAAAGATTATCTAATCGTCCCCGAGTGGAAGCTTGTTCGTTCGCCTTGCTATCAAAGGTCTTATTGCTGTTGTCTTCGTAGTATGCTTTCTGTTGCCGCCTCGTTAAAAACCTTACCAGAAAAACCCAATTGGGACAAAAACTGAACGAAGGAAAAAAGAGTGCATCACATACTTTCAGTTTGAGCATTGTTCATCAGCAATAATATCTTTTGAGGTGTGCCACGTTCCAATTGTTGGGCAACTTGTCTCCATTCTGGTTCTCCAATTCGTATGAACATTTTCCGGTGACAGCCGAAATCCGGTAGGGACCTTCCCATGTTGGACCTAGCTTACCCGCATTGAGCTCCCGTGTATTTTGGGTTACTTTCCTTAGAACTAAGTCTCTTGATTTGAAAAAAATGAAAGTTGGCTCTTTGATTGTAATATCGCTCCATCATCTGCTTTGCGTCCTTTGAGCAGTTCCAGGTTGATTAACATTGCTTCGTTGTTTGATTTTTCATTTGTCTGAGAATATCTCAAAGTGGGTTCGCCCACTTCAACCGGGATTAGGGCTTCAGCACCGTACACGAGGGAATAAGTTGTTTCTCCTGTACTTGATTTGGCCGTTGTTCGGTAGGCTCATAGAACTCTAGGAAACTCTTCGGACATTTGCTTTTTGCCACTTCCAACCTTTTTCTTGAGGTTTTGAATGATCACTTTGTTTTTTGACTCTGCTTGACCATTTGCGCTCGGATGATAAAGCGAAGATGTGATTCTCTTTATTCTCAAATCTTCGAGGAACTTTGTAACTTTTGCACCGATAAACGGTGGCACATTGTCGCATGCTATCTCTTTTGGTATTCCGAACCTGCAAATTATATTTTCCCATAGGAAGTCGGCCACTTCGCATTCTACGATCTTCTGATAGGAACCTGCTTCCACCCATTTAGAAAAATAATCAGTCAAAATTAAAAGAAACCTTACCTTTCCGGGAGACGGCGGTAGTGGTCCGACGATGTCCATCCCCCATTTCATGAACGGCCATGGGGACAAAACCGAATGTAAGGGTTCTGCCGGTTGATGTACTAGTGATGCGTAGCGTTGACACTTATCACATTTTTGTACTAAATCTTTGGCGTCTTGCTCCATGCGAGGCCAGTAATATCCTGTTGGCGGTAGGCTATAATTGCCTGTTTTGGTCGCTTATTGCACTCTAATTTACTATACTTTAATAGAGTTTGAACTTTAATCGCTAGTGTTTCGCACTAATTGTGTATTTTATGCCTTGTAGGAGGATTCCGGGCTATGTAAATGTTATAGAGCTAATTCGAGTGATTTGGAGCTTTGAAGTCTGAGTAAAAGCCCAAGGAATTAAGCCGGGATCGCGTTCGAGGGTCAATGACCGAGCCTGGATATCAAAAAGTGAGCAAAAAAGATTTACTCTGAGAAATTCCACAGCCGCAGCGCGTGGGGCGCCGCGGCTGCACATTTTCCTGCTCCTGCCAAATTAAAAGCTCTCTAGATTTCCCTACAACCGCCTCGCCTGGCGCGTCGCCCCACGCGGAATGCCTGTGTATTTTTTACAGAGTATTTTCCAAATTCATGTAGGAAAAGGTATTTTAATCCGGGCTCGACCCTACTTAGTATAAATACATGGAAAAATATTATTTTTGGGAGTTTTGACACATCTAAGACCTAAGGAGGCTAGAGAGAAGATGGAGAAGCGAAATCACAAGGGATTCATCATTCAATCCTCACTCAAGACAAGAGTTTGGATCATTTTATATTTTTTTTATATTTGTGATGAATTACTCCATATCTATGGAGTATTTCTTTTTAGGGTTTGATGGATTTGGTGTTTTGATACTTGTTTGTGGATAATTAACTCTAATTTTTATGTATTGAATAGTTTTGGATGTTTTAACTGTTGCATCTATATTTACTTGTTCGTGTAATCGAGAGAGGCATAACTTGTGATATTGTTGCATTATATTTTGTTGGGTGAAGTCATTAATTCTTCTTAGTAATCGGAAGAGGCTAGTTGAATTGTTGATTAAACTTAGTTAGGAGGATAATCGAGAGAGGTTCTCCTAAAGACCAATCCACTACGAATTCTTGCATATCTTCACGTGCTTAAAATTGGTTCATCTTGTGAGGTTGAGAATTAATCGAGAGAGGAGTTTCTACTAATCAATTGAACTAATAACCAAGTGAATTCGAGAGACTCACTTGAACATTAGAAGTGAATTATCTAGGGTTAAATCCCAAATATTTGCCTTGCACCTATCCTATCAACCCTATCTTCTCCCAATTGATAACTTATTTTGCTCAATACTTACGTTGCTTGTCATTAGTCGATAGTTTAGACTCATAGTTAATTTTAGTTTAAATCACATAAATCTCCTTTGTTGATAATCTTGGATAGCAATTTAGCTACAAACTATGATAATACTGTTTAACTCTAATCCATATGGATACGATATTATATTATACTATATTCGACCAGCGAGCATATTTAAGTGTGTGTTTTGCGCTCGTCAAATTTTGGCGCCGTTGCCGGGGATTTGGCAATTAATAGTGTTTGAAATAGTTTTTTTTTGGCAAATTATACTACTAGGTATTCCTAGTAGCTATTTTATTAATAATAAAATAAAAAAGGAAACAACAAAGGAAAAATACAAGTAAGGGGGACAGTTACGGTAGTGTTACCTCTATGCCTTGGCTATATAATCACTCATTTGCACCTCCATTGCCTTAAGATGGCAGCCTCATGTAGAGGATCATGGTGTAGCTGCCGGCAAAAAGTCTCACGAGGGCATATAATCTCATAGCCGCTTGGATCTTCCCAAAGGCATAGGAATATAGCACACACTGTGCTGAACCTTACCTTACAATTCCTATTGAGGCATAAAAAAAACCTCGTCAAGTAGCACGCATGAAGAAAATACGAACTAGAAAAAAGTAAATACTCTATGATCATCACAGAGTTTATAACATACTCTGTGATGATATTACATGTGATGATGCTTTAAAAATGATAAAATAAAATAATGTAGGAATTAGAGTGTTGCCCCTCATTCATCATACATGTGAGTTCTTCAATTTGAAGTTTCTTAAATTCCTCTTCAACTATCTTCAATAAATCTTCAAAATTCTTCATTTCTTCTCCGATCGATTGGACCTTGTAGATGTGGTGGGGGCAACCCCTTTTTACTTTGCATCTCTCATTGGGAGTTGCCTGAGTGCTACTCCTTCATTCACCTTCTTTTTTCCTCTATGCATAGGAGATAAATCTCCACTTCTAACCGCCTCTTCCCGATAATATTCAAGTAATTCATATTTCACACCTTCGTCATAAATGGCTATAGGTAAGTTGGCCTCTAGTTGTTGATTAGCTAATTCTTGTGCAACCATCCATAATGGTTCATGCCTCTTCTTGGCATTATTCTTCGTTGCAGAAGCTCTAAATTCAGCTTTTTTGGTGAGGTTCTTGCCTGATTGTACACTACCTGGTTCATGTCTAAATTTCAGCACCTGTGCAGTTGTTTTTGAGCCAGCTAAAAATGCACCTTTATGAGGTTTTGGACTGTCCAAAGCATCCAAAAGTTCCCGGTCATGGTCTCACCTGAATAACTCTTCAAGCTTACTGCTGCGATTGTCTGACGTTGTTGCTCTCCATACGGACCAAACACTTCACCCTCTTCGTCCTTTTCTGCCCATGTCTTGCGTGTAAAATTTAAAAGTCGCTGGTGAGGCTACATTTTGTATTGCTCCAACCTCATCATGACATAGTGTAGCTGCTACTGCCTTTTGTTCATCATTACATTCAGCAACAACATTGAGCTCTTTTGCGACATGTAGTCAAGTTGTATTTTGCTGCTGCATTTCATTACTTGTGGATTTAATTTTTCCAGTTGTTGATCTTGTATACTCCATGACCTGTTGCACATTCTTGTCATTGTTTTTCATACCATGATCGTGCGCTTCAACCAGTACATCAAAAGAGTTAGAAATATTAGTGTGCGTTGGTGCTAAAATCTGGTTTTTAGCACCTGGATAATTTCTTTTGGTAGGTGATTGATTTACAACTGTCCAAACTCTATCTTTTACCTAAGCATCTGCACATTTTTGTTGTCGTTTAGTATGTACAGACACTGCCCTAACTTCTGTAGCAGCTACATTACCCAAAGTATCAACATCTTCACATTCAGTGTTAGTTGCAATAGACATGCCTCGAGAAGCTGCATACTCCAATTCCATAAAATCTACACAATCACCTGATGTATCTGCTATCAAAAGAGCATCTCTAGGTCCAGTTCTTTTCCCCTCAGAAAACAGAGAACTCTATGTCTGAGCTGTAGATTTAGAACATGCATTTTCAGCAGTTGGTTGATCATGAAACATTCCTCGTTCATTACCAATTTGAAAACTAGATGTCCCAGCGACTTGTTGAATCATAACATGCCTGTTTGAAGTGACAGAATGATTAGCACCAGTTGTTAAAGCAGCAGCAGTAGGACTAGGAGATTGCCCAAATTTCACTGAAGTCTTGTGCTCCTGCTTAGCAGATTCTGGTGTCCCATTTTCCTTCTCCTCCTCACATGATACTTGTTGATCCTTAGCATAAATGTGCCCAGCAATAGAAGTAATCCTAGCTTGAACTAGATCAAAACAAGGCCCCTTAGCAGCCTGTTTTTCCCCCTCCAAGACCTGAGGAGCATTCTTCCCAGTTGTAGGTTTAGACCTTGCTGGTATTTCTTCCTCAATAACAATATTTGTTCTATCATGTACATCTACTATACCTCGATCAATAATAGTTTGAACCCCTGGTTTAGCTCGATCACCACCCACCATCAATGTAGTATTAGGTTGTAAAGCTGAACGCGCAAAAGCAGTGATAGCAGGAATATCATATGTTATATTACCAGTTGGTTCAACTCTCAAATAAGTTGCTTGCACACCAGCAATTGCCCGATCATCAACCAGATGTTGAGGCTGTGTAATCACTGCCTTAACACCTGTAGCAACTGTATCGTTCACATGATGCCTAGTGTTTTTATCACTTTCTGATCCTTCTATAAGTTGCTGCCCAGCTCTCTTAGCATTCAAAAAATCTCTTGCATCACCCTTTAATTTTTCAACACATTGATGCTCATTCTCAACTGTTTCATCAACACGAGTAGCTTGAACTGCCTTTCCTTTTAAGTGTCGGCATTGATTTTTTTCATGTCCTTGATGCTTATAATGGCAACAATATGAAGGCAAATTATCATAGATAATTTCCTGGTAGTCCTCGATAAGCTTACCAGTTGTAACATCAAGATATTGAAGCCTAACCTTCTAAGGAAGTTTGTACAGTAAATCAATGATAACATTGACTCTTGTCGTACTAGGACGAGATCTAACTTGCGTCGCCTTATCAATTGCAATTTGTTTTCCAACCACAGCTGCAATGGACAATAAGGGCTTGCACGTGAACAGTTCAGGTGATAAATTCGGCAGAGAAATCCAAATAGCTGCTTTCGAAGTTTCCTCATTTGGATTGAATCCTACACTCCAGGGGAAAACTCTGTATTGATGCTCTCTTCCATTGTGTTGAAAGTAGTTTACAGATCTTGCTAAGCAAACCATATAATCTTCATATTGATCACAACGAATAAATTGTCGTTGGGCCAATAAACCTACCAAGCAATTACCTTTGATGCCAATGATTTTCGGTAGAATACTCCTTAAAATCTGCAAATTTGGTGCGCCGTTGGACAGTTTAATCATCACTGCTTGGTGTAATCCTTCTTGCTTTACAAATTCTTCACATTCATCCATGGAGAATTGAAGAGTAGGAATTCCATGAACAAGTTCGAAAGGTATCAAACTCGTTTTTGTGAGAGGTGCGGCAGATTGATTGTAATTCAAACTTGCTGCATATGAGATGATATTGTTAGAATTTGGAGTAGCTTTATTAATGCTTGGAATTGGCAGATTTGAACCAGAAACAATCTGGGACATGTTAGAGAATCCCAGATAATTTGTTACTACAGTAACTGCTTCGGTATTTTTAAGATCTGTAACAGCTGGGTTGGAATTTTTGAGTGAAACTTGTTGGGGTGTGTTATCCTTATCTGCGCATCTTTTGGGACAGGTCTGGTGATTTTCCACCACCAGACGGCGCAGCAGTGGCCATAATACCACCACTGCATTACTATAGCGGCGGGTCATCCCTAGAGAGCATTTTTCTGAATCACGATGGATCGGTATTTGCGAGCACTACATCCACCACCAACTCTGTTGGCCTAGAAGTATATACCTTAAAGTTGTTTATATGAAGATGTTTGAAATAGTTTTATTTTGTTTTAGCAAATTATACTACTAGGCGGTCTGCCCAGTAGCTAATTTATTAATAGTAAAAGAAAAACCACAAAGGAAGAGTACAAGTAAGGGGGGCAAAAACTACATTAGTGTTGCCTCTAATAGCAAACGCATATTAAGCTAGACCTTACCTTACAGTTCCTATTGAGGCATGAACAACCTCATCTTTTAGCAAGCATGTAAAAAATAAGAACTAGAAAGTAGTAAATACTCTATGATCATTATAGAGTTTATAACACACTCTATGATGATATTACATATAATAATGCTTAGAAAAAGATAAAATAAAACAAAGTAGAAATTGGATTCTTGCCCCTCATTCATGATACTTGTGAGTTCTTCAAATTGTAGCTCCTTAAAATCCTCTTCAGCTATCTTCAATAAGTCTTCAAAATTCCTCATTTCTTCTTCGATCGATTAGACTTTGTAGATGTGGTCGGGGCTGCCCCTTTTCTCTTTGCATCTCTCATTGGGAGTATCCTAAGTGTTACTCCTTCATTCACTTTACCATCCCAGCTATTCTCCATTGTGTGTGTCTTATTCTTTTTTCCACTATGCGTAGGAGATAAATCTCCACATCTAGCCGCCTCAGCTCGGCAATAATCAAGCAAATCTTCTTCCTCGCCTTCTTCCCAAATTTCAACACGTAAGTTGTTCTCTAGTTGTTGAATAACACATTTCTATGCAACCATATATAATGGTTCATGCCTCTTCACAACCATGGCATTAGGTTTTATTATGCAATCTTTCAATTGAGCATTTTTGTTCTTACCTGATTTTTTTCTGCCATTTTCAGCCTTCTTTGAGGTCACCTGGAATTGAACATTATTGATGATTTGATCTTCTGCACTATGGCTTAGTTGCTGTTGTCCACTGTTTGGGGGTTTCCAAATAGTTACTTCCTCATTTACCTTGTCGTCCCACCTCTTCTTCCTTGTATGTGATTTCATACCTTTACCACTATGCATATGTGATAAATCACCTCTTTTTGCTGCCTCTGCCCATCATTGTTGCAACATTTCATCTTCCTCTCCTTCCTCATACAGATCTTTTCCCACATTCACTGGATGTGGAAAGTTTTGGACGAGATCAAGTGTCATCAAGGCATTTCCATCTTATGTATTTGCCAAAGCTACCGTGTTTTGATGTTGTTCTATGCCTTGCATCTTGTTCCTGTTCTTAATCAATAACAAGCAGCGCAGCAACGGCCACTATGTCATCGTCCGGTGGTGAAAAGCCACCGGACCAGTCCCAGCATATACGCAATCCAATGGCGTACAAACCCCAACTGGTCGCTCCTTCAAATTCAAACCCAGATGCTTCACATCTCCATTTTTGTGATGTGATTACTGTAGCTCGAAATCGCAATGAAGCTGCTAGAATTTTCCAGCATAATTCTTGTTCAGATTTTGCAAATCGAAGCCATGGGGTTTGTTCTCCACATCAAGAACTACCTCCTAGACAAAAATTAGGTGATTTCACCACAGGATTTGTGAGTTCAAAGAATGCCGATTTGAGCCATCTCAAGGCTACCATGGACGAGCAGCTCTCTCCACAGCATATGGTTACGAGAAACACAAACAAAACCAATATTCTAAGCTCTTCATATGCAGAGCAACTACATACAAAACAATCTGGAGAAATTCCGGCAAAACTCAAACTCAAACCTGTGACTTTCGACCATGGAGAGGTTACGATTAAATTTACAATGGAGGAGATAAACCACTTTTCAAAGGAGGAAGGATTACATCAAGCCTTGATTGTCAAATTTTTACAGGAGCAATATGATATGCAACAAATTCATAAGCTGCTTCCTGATCAATTTGGAACTCATGGGCGTTGCCTTGTTGGATGGCTTGCAAGAAGACGTGTTCTGGCTAGGTTTGATAGGTATGATGACTATGTTATTGTTGTTGCTAGGGCTGTTAACTATGTAACGATCAATAGCAGAGAACTTCAGTTTAGAATATTTCCATGGACTTTAGGTTTTAATCCTAAGGAGGAGACTTCAAAAGCCTTTGGGTGGATTTCATTACCTAGTCTGCCTCCTATGTTGTTTGCAAAGAAACCACTGCTGTTTATTGCATCTCTAGTAGGCAGACCAATTGCAATCGATAAAGTGACACAAGAAAAATCTAGGCCTAGCACTGCAAGGGTTAAGGTGGAACTTGATCTCTGGGAAAACTGCCGCAACACTTGAAGGTTCAATTTGTGGATGAAAAAACTGGAAAGTTTATTAAGCATGTCCAAAGATTTGTATATGATAATTTTCCGCCATACTGCACGTTTTGTAAGCATCAAGGGCATGCCAAAGATGAATGTCGTCGGTTAATTATTGGAAACAATGATGCAAAATCACAAGAAGATGCAGGACTAATGTGCATGGATATTGAAAAATATCAAGGTGATGCGAGGCAACTATTAGATGCTAAAAAATTGAAGCAGTTAACCGATGCCAAAGAAGTGGTTTCGATAGAAACATCACATGCTAAAGGTCGAGGATTGAATACAATTAAGGCTCAACATATACCAGTTGTTACTGGTGTTGTAACTGTTCGAGGTGCAGCTGTTGGTGCAAACCAGACTATGATTATTCCATGTGTTGATAATGGTGTTCCAGCTGCTGCAATTCCAATTGAAAAGGTCCCTGCTAATGATCCTGGTGTCACCTATTTTCAAGCAAAGATAACAGCTGTGGATTCAGCATTACAACATGACAGTGATGTGTGCAAGGGTCGTAATATTTTGGATGATCGAGTTACTGATGGAAGCTCTAATGGTTCAGTCCCAGTTGCAGCAGCTCTTACAAGGATGTCTTATGACTTGCAGACTGATAGAGGTCTTGGGTTGGATCGACATTGAGCAAAGGTTACAGGGGGTGCACGAACAGGGCACAAAGCAGGGGAAGGAGCTGCAATTGAACCAACTGGTGTAGGTGCAAATTTAGAGGCTACTGCTGCATTGAAAGCAACTGGTGATCGAGCTGTTGTACCTGTTAAACCAGTGGAGAAATCAGTAGGGTTTAAGAAGGTGGTTCAAGTTACTTAGGAAGCAGAAGTTATTGAAGCAGGTGCACTAATTAAAGCATTTGTTGCTCATGAGGCTGGTGCAAGAACTGATGGTTTGGAACCTGATGATCCTGGTGCACGAATAGATGGTTTCTCTTCGCACTATTTCTCATCAGCTAAGACGGGCAAGTTTACAAGAGAAATCCATAACTTCTATTGGAACGAGACTGAAACTGTGTTTGAAGCTTGGGAGAGGTTTAATGAGATAGTGTGAAAGTGTCAACATAGCGGAATTGAACTCTGGATGCAACTCCAGGATTTTTGGGATGGTTTGACACCAGCCTCACGCAGAACATTGAGCAATGCAGCTGGAGGTCTGTTGATGAAAAAGACACCAGAGGAGATAGTCACTATTCTTGATGAGTTGTCTGAAGATGCAAATTAGTAGCCCTCTAAAATTGCTGAAAGAAGAAGATCAACTGGTGTTCACCAGGTTGATGCAAACACATCTGTGCAGGTACAGCTTGATGCCATGGCAAAAGAAATAAGGAAGTTGACCTTAGCTTTGATACATAACGAGCCTCATGCAGCATGTGACATATGTGGAAGAGGACACCCTACTCATGAGTGTCAAGCCTCAACTGAGGAAGTTAATGTTGTGGGTAATTATAACTTCAATGCAATGGGTCAGAAGTACCCCAGTTTTTCATGGAGTCCACCTGGGGGTACACCAAATGCATGGCAACAAAATAACTCCAGATTTCAAGGAGCTCCTGGTTTTATGAATCAGCCGAGGCCGCAGTTTCAACCTCAACAACCAATTCAGTCTGGGTTAGAAGATCTAATAAAGTCATTCATTGTCAAGACTAATGAGAGATTAGATGCTCATGGTGCAGCTGTCAAAGAACTTGGGACATGTTTGCGTAACTTGGAGATACAAGTGGGACAAATTGCAACTATATTATCTAAGAGAATTCCAGGTACTCTGCCAGCTGATATTGAAAGAAACCCCAAAGAAACGATAAATGTTGTGACCTTGAGAAGCGGGCAAGTATTGAAAGGTCCCACCCCTATCCAAAAAGAGGTGGTACCTGAAAAAGAAAGTGGGGAGCAGCTGAAAAATGAAGTTGATAAGAAGAAGAAGAAATGTAAGAAAGGAGCTGAGAAAAAAAAGGAGGAAACTTCAAGAAGGGAGGAATCTAATGAGAGCGAGCATATGCCCGCTCTACCTTTTTCCCAAAAGTTGTATAGAGAAAAGCTGGACAAGCAGTTTGAGAGATTATTAGAGATGCTGAGACAGGTTAATGTAAACTTGCCATTCACAGAAGTTCTCTCACAAATGCTAGCTTATGCCAAATTCTTGAAGGAGATCCGAACAAAGAAGAGGAATATAGAAGATACCTCAATGGTCAAACTCACAGAGTTTTTTTCGAATCCAACCCTTTTATTATTGGTGGAGCTCCCGGGATCTGATCGACCCTAGAGTTATAAGTTTCTACTTTTTTATCGTTGGCTTTGACTCGCTTTGTGAGTTCCTCGAGCAATTTAGCAATTTCGGGAGTAGTCCCCGATTCTTGCTCATTTGACTTCACTATGGTTGGTTCCGTTTTATGGGTGATTTCTCGGGGTGGATTAGGCTCCGGCCTGCTTTGTAGCTGGGTTTGGCTCTGTAATTGAGCTATTGATGTCTGTTGGGCTTGCAACATTTCGAAAATCATATGCAAGCTAACACTGTTTTCCTCGTCTTTATGGGTATCTCGAGCCACAGATCAAGTGCCACTATGGATGCTATTCTCGGGTTCAGCATGTAGGTTCGCCTCAATGGCTACATGCAAATTGATATCAATTGGCGCTCCGATTCGAGCTCCAATGATGTTCACAAGTGGTCTTTCAGTACTGGGTGTCAAGTTGTTGTTTTCGTCTTGAAGACCGGCCCCGTTATCGATCGGTGAAGCCATTTGATCGATGGTTAGTCGTAGCTAATCCGAAATCCAAGATTTTTTCGGAAACAAGCGCAAAACACAATGGCGTATTTTTTTTAAATTCGTATCAAATAACCACTATTATCCTTGGCCTCACGGTGGGCGCCAAACTGTTTACCTGAAAAATGGATAGAGTTGAATTTATATGTAATTCCAAGGATATGTGGCGCAACTTAATACAAATTGTAAGGATAAATAGAAATATAAATATGGATTGCAAAGAATGCGAAATAGATAAGGTTGTAAAGAAAATGAATCTTAGGACTCAATAAGTAGAATCAATTTAAGAAGCCTCACAGAATGATTCTTTACTATGGGAGAATATAGTATTTTTATTACAATATAAGCCTGAAAAAACTTGCCTTTACAGAAATGATAACCATGCCCTTTATAGTAGAGGGACTTTGCTCTAAGCATAATTAAAAAAATATTCAGTGGGAGATCCATGATAAATTAACTTTTCCACAATTTCTGCCAAGATTCTCTCTAGTGGGATTGCAACGGCTTTTGTCTGGGAGCTCGATCTTGCCTAGAGCCCTCAATTTTGGTTTAAGCTCGATTCTGACTCGAGCTCTCGATCTTGGCTCAAGCTCGATTCTGACTCGAGCTCTCGAATTGATTTGGGGTCGATGTTGGCTGGTCTCTGGATCATAAGCATGATAGATTTACTCTTCATCATAGTTCGATTTGGATTCGAGCTCGATAACGATGTCGAACTCGACATGGATCGGCCCCTCGGGTTCGAGGCTTGTTTGTTCCATCTTCGGAATCTCACTTCGATCGATCATCGTTCGAACTCGATGACGTGCGAAGGCCAAAATCTATTTCGACTGTATACATCCTTATTACTCATTATTAAATTAGCAAGTACTTAGTACTATATATTTACTAATATGACTTTTTATTAACTTGTCAATTATTTTTATATTTTGAAATTAATTCTCTTTTATTATAATATAGATATATATTTATTACTCTGTAAATATATTTTTTTAACTTATGTTATACTGTTCAAAATTCTTCAATTGTCTAAATTTATCAATAATTTTATTGAGTGTTATTTATTTATTTATTATTTATTAATTAAGTCTATACATATCATAAAATTATCTTTATCCCCATCTTTTCAGACATTCTTTTCTATTGTAATATTTGATTAGTTTTCTTATTTTGAAATTTACTGAAAATTTAAATAATGTAATATTTTTTACTAAATTATAATTTTAAATTCATCAAAAGTATAAAGATATAAGCCTTTTTATTATTTTTATCAAAAAACTACCAATATGTATAATTATTTTTAATTTAATTTATATTAATAACTAATATATATATATATATATATATATATATATATATATATATATATATATATATATATATATATATATATATATATATATATATATATATATATATAGAGAGAGAGAGAGAGAGAGAGAGAGAGAGAGAGAGAGAGAGAGAGAGAGAGACTACTATATTAGGAAAAAACTACTCCCTGATTTGAATTGAAAGTTGTTTTTATTTCTTTATTTTCATTTTAATTATTTTAAAATAATTTTAAAATTCCAAGTAAAAACTATTCCCCAATTTGAATTGGCTTTTTTTTAAAAAAAATTCTATAACTTCAACTTGAAACTACTCCCCAATTTGAATGGGTATTTTTTTCTTTTTCTTATTGTAGCTAATTATAAGATATCTATATTTTTTAATTCAAATAGAGTAACCAATTAATTTAATATTTAAAAATTCAAAAGGTTTTTTAGTTAGTAATGTAATATATTTTGTCTTAAAACTCCAACTTGAAACTACTCCCCAATTTGTATTGGTAATTTTATTTTATTTTTAATTTCATTTTTTATTGTAAACTAATTTTGAAACCCCAACTTGAAACTACTCCCTAAGTTGATTGGGTAGTTTTTTTAATATATATTTTTTCCTCTTTTTGTTACATCTAATTTATTTTTTATAAATAATTTTAAAACTCCAACTTGAAACTACTCCCCAATTTGAATGGGTATTTGATTTTTATATTTTTATTTTTTATTATAGCTAATTATAAGATACCTATATTTATATCATTCAAATAGAATAACCAATTAATTCAAAATTTAAAATTTAAAAGGGTTTTTTAGTTAGAAAAGAAGTTTATTTTGTCTTAAAACTCCAACTTGAAACTAATTCCCAATTTGAATTGGCAATTTCTATTTTTTTATTTTATTTTTTATTTTAAAATAATTTTAAAACTCCAACTTTGTTGGAGCTTTGTCCTAAAAATCTACACTTGTCGTCTTATGGTTATACCACTTGGCATCATTTAATTATTTACTTCTTTTTTATATATATAAAATAAAATAATTATTTATATAGACTACTATATTAGGAAGAAACTACTCTCCAAATTGAATTGAAAGTTTTTTATTTTTTATTTTTTTTTAATTTTAAAATAATTTTAAAACTCCAACTTGAAACTACTCCCCAATTTGAATTAAAGGTTTTTGTTTATTTTTGCTTTTTATTTTAAAATATTTTTAAAACTCCAACTTGAAACTGCTCCCCAATGTGAATGGGTAGGTTTTTTTATTATATATTTTCGTTTTTTTATTATAGCTAATTTTATTTTTTTCTTATTTTTGATTTTTTTATTTTAATATAATTTTAAAACTTCAACTTGAAACTATTCCCCACTTTGAATGGGAATTTATTTTTTTATTATATATATTTATTTTTTATTATAGCTAATTATAAGATATGCATATTTATTAATTCAAATAGAGTAACAAACCAATTAATTCAAAGTTTAAAATTCAAAAGGTTTTTTAGTTAGAAAGGTAGTTTGTTTTGTCCTAATGTCACTTGGCTTTTTGTGGTTATGCCACTTGTCTTAATATTATGCGTTTGCCTCTCCTTTTATTATATATAGATTGTATCTTTCTTCCGAACAAATTATAATTGAATCTTTATCTATATATAATAAAAAAAACTAATGTGTGAGTGTGTACATGGTACATAATTGGTGTATCGGTTCAATTATTTTTTGATTGTACTTGCAATTGAGCATGCTGATGGTTTGCTCATTTAATGCTTGCCGTTTCTTTTTTCTCAGCTGAAAATTTGATTTGTTATGTTGGGCTGTTAATGTGCATTCAGTATGTTAGTTGTTCTGTTGCATTCATGATTGTTTAAGCTTGTGATATTCTTATCTTATAAAGCATTTCATCTTTACTAACCTAATGATCTTTTGAGTTCCTCGTATTCATTAATTACCTTTTGCATTGTTGTGTTGATCATTAAACTCAAGCATGCTCTCCTTCAGCTTACGAGAAGCGTCTGAACTTCTTGACTTTAATCCTTTGGTGAATGCTTCAACTGTCCATTCATCCGGGACGGCCGGGAGCAATATTCTTTCTTTATGGAATTGGGTAACAAACTCTCGTAAAAATTCAGATTCTCCTTGTGTGATTCTGAATATGTCGGCCTTCCAGGCTTGCACCTTTCTGGCCCCGACATAAGCTTTAATGAAAAAATCTGCGAGCATCTCAAAAGAATCTACGGAATGCTCGGGCAATAATGAATACCACGTTAGGACTCCCCTTGTGAGAGTTTCGCCAAATTTCTTTAACCACAGAGATATAAATTTGTGAGGTGCTAGATCATTTCCTTTTACCGCCGTTGTGTGGGTGGTAATATGTTCCTGTGGGTCTGAAGTTCCATAATACTTTGGAACTTCAGGTATTTTGAAACGTTTCGGGATTAATTCTGGTGTTGCACTTGGCTTGTACGATAATTGAACATACTTCTTCGAGTTCGGGCCTTTCAATACTGGTGGTGCCCGAGATTTGATCCATGCGGGCGTTTACTTCCCTCATGAACTGTAAAAGCTCATCTTTGAATGAATCGTTCTCGTTGTTATGACCTGATCTGCTTCCTCCAGCCCCGTCGGAGCCAACTTCACCCCTGGGAGTGTTGTTGTCGACTCTCTGCGTTGTTTGGTCTGCGGGAATAACAGGAGGAATTGGATCTCGTATGTTCGCATAATTCAAGGCCCCCAATAGTGCCTGCTTCAATTTTGTCATAACTTGATCTTGCCGCATGAGATGGCCTAGAATGATTGCTTGTTGCTCTTGCAGGACCCTCAGAGCATCCGCTACATGCTCCTCATCAGCATCATCGGGAGTAGACTCCCGAACCTGTCAAGGGTACCGTCTGTCATGCACCGCGCGTGGCGTCATTCTCCTCATTGCGGGTGTCACTGATTGAATCCTCGAAATGAGGCTGATCCCCTCAAATTTCAAGGTTATGTCCATCGTTAACGGTGTTATCTGTCATTTTTTTATGATTTTTTTCTAAGACAAAATAATCAAAATACGTTAGTAAAAAAAGCAAGGATCAATTTAATTGCACAGCTGTCTAGGTCCCACGGTGGGCGCCAAATTGTGTTACCCGTAAAATGGTACAGTTGAATTTATACGTGATTTCTAGACAGGTGAACTAATTTGATCCTGAAATAATACAATAATAGAAGAAATATACAATACTTAGCCTTAGAATGTAGGTGAAATAGCAAAAAATGGTGATTCAGTGAACACGGTTTTCGGACATAGTCATGATGAGATTAAAAAGCAATAAGTAAAATTGTATAAAATTTTGTATAGAATAGAATGTAAGTTTAGCCAGAAAAATCGTGTCCTTTACAATGGTAACTGAGCTCACTATTTATAACTATGTCTAGGGAAAAAAGTCCTAGGATCGTGCCCTCCTTTAATGTCAATTATGAGGGTCATTGATGAAGATGTAACGGTGAACATAAATGCCAAATTCTCTGTAACGGACCGTCGCTCTTAATACTGCAGAATATTCCTTAGTAAATGCTACTGGACGCATAGCATTTAATACACCTTTACGAACGTTATCCTTTCCGGTGACAAGCAGAGTGGCTGCGTTCCGTCCTCAGCTATCTCATCTTGGATTCTACGTGTCCTCTTTTTAGTCAGCCACGTGTCATATCATATTTTACCCCTATACAACGAGATGGCTAGACTTAGATCATCTATCTGTCTCGCTTCGGCTTGATTTCTTTTAAAAGAAGTGTTACTACAAATATTCTCCCTATTTATTCTTGAAGGAAAGAAAAAAGGAGATTACACTTTTTCTCTTTGTATCTAACTGCAAAGCATGATACTGTGAATTTTTCTCTTTTCCTTTAATTTTGAATGTTTATTAATTATTACAGAAGAGCATCATTGCATGCATCTATGTGATTTATGACTACAGTACAAGATAATACCAAACCTGTTAAAGAATTGAAGATTAAAGAATGAGGAATAGTCACCGAGGAGAAGAGTCATGTCCTCGAGGTTGTGAAAGTTGAAACTTAAAATTGTCTCTGTCGCAAAATCGGCAGTCGCAACTCGCATCAGCTATTTTTTTGAGAGAAACATAGGGTCCTACCATTAGAAATAAGGAAAAAAGGGAGTAATTGAGTAAGGGAAATCTGAGACCTAGGGACTGAGCTTAGTCTTACTAGGCTAGGGTAAGTTGTAACAAGTTGGATTTGGGATGGGAATTTGAAAACGTGGGCTCGGAAGTACGGGTGAGCTACTTAAATATTTCGCTATTACCTAAGTATCAAAAGTTCAATACCGAGAATTGTACCGATGTACCAAACTTTTAAAAAAATGATACCGAATTAATACCGAATAACTGATACCGAATTAATTCGATCCGTTCTGATTTTTCTGATTTTATGCCCACCCCTAAAACCACTCTCCGCCCGGAACTACTCAAAACCGACAACGTATTTACGTAGTTCTATAAGTTTAACGACACCGTCCAATCGTTCTCCTTTTTCGGGGGCGAGTATTCAGATTCAGGTTTCCCTCATCTTCAAAATTCAAATATCAGTCCTTAATCCGTAAATAACTCCCGATCCATGTCCATTTTGCTAACATCCCATAAAACCTTTTTGTATTTTATATAAAAGCCTCCTTTTTCTCCTCTCTCTCAAAATCAAAACCCTTCGCCATCCCCTCTCCTCTCCTGTAGATATATAAGTTCTCCTCTCTATACACTTTTGCTGTGTGTATCTATATACACATATTCCTCTCTATCTGCTAGGGTTTTCATTTGAATTCATCGAGGATGTCGTTGAGGCCGAACGCGAGAACCGAGGTTCGTCGGAACCGGTATAAAGTAGCGGTGGACGCGGAAGAAGGTCGGCGGAGGAGAGAGGATAACATGGTTGAGATTCGTAAGAATAAGAGAGAGGAGAACTTGCAGAAGAAACGCCGCGAAGGCCTTCAGCCTAATCAACAATTTACTCTTCCTGCTCACACCACCGTCGAAAAGAAGGTCAATAGTAAATATCTCTTCCGTTTTCTTACTGCAGTGATTGTTAGTTAAGCTGTAAATTTAGATCGGATTAAGTTCCTCGCTTTATACCTTTTGTATTTTTCTAATTTAGGTGCTTGTCGGTTGAATAATGTTTTTCGTTAGGGTTAGAGTTTGAAGCTAGAAAAATGTTAAGGTAGATTGTGAGATTTAGAGCCCGTTTGGACATAAGAAATTTTTTCCTTTTTATCAAAAAATTTTCACTTTTTTCCAAAATCAGCGTTTGTTCATAAAATTTTCAATTTTCACTTGAAGATTCATTTTGTAATTTTTTGAAATTTTGAAAAAATCCAAAAATCTGTTTTTCAAAATTTTCGTTCAGATTACTCACAAAACTTCAAAAACAACCCAAACACAACTGTCCAAACACAACTCTAATTTTCAAATACCATTTTCACTTGAAATTTTTTTTCACTTTTTTTTTGGAATTTTAAAATTCTTATGTCCAAACGCCCACTTAGTATTTTCAAGTTAATAGTACTCTTCGAGATTATGAATTGAATTTGGACTAGTATTTTCATCAATTCTGAAGCTATATTGTTTTTCCTTTTTAGTGTTTTTAAAATTATTTTATACATATTTAATTGATTTATTACAACAACAACAACAATAACAACAAACTCAGTGAGAATCCCACAAGTGGGGTCTGGGCAGTATAGGATGTACGCATACCTTACCCCTATCTTCGTGAAGGTAGAACAGTTATTTCCGATTGATCTTCGACACAATAAAATATGAGAAAGAAGCAATAGCAGCAAGCATTATCAACAACACAATGTTAGATAAACCGAAGCGATAGATAAACCGAAGCGAAAGAGACAATAAAGTGAATAAGAGTAAGAAACAGAACAACATATAGTAATAACTAGGCCTAAATGAATGCTAGAGCAATACAAATATTACCGATATGGATAAGAAAAACGCTTAGTAACCTACTAATCCTCTATGCTAATCCTCGATCTCGACACTCTTCTATTAAGGGTTATGTCCTCGGTTAGCTGTAGTTTTGCCATGCCCTGCCTAATCACCTCCTCCCACAACTTCTTTGGCCTACTTCACATGCCCAAATCATCTTAACCTCACTTCTCGCATCTTGTCCTCCAGGGTGGCCACTCTCACATTGTTCCTAATATCTTCATTCCTAATCTTATCTCTCCTGGTATGCCCACACATCCATCTCAACATTCTCATTTCTGCCACTTTCATTTTCTAGATGTGGAATTTCTTGACAGGCTAACACTGTGCCTCATACAACATAGTCGGTCTAACCACCACTCTATAGAACTTACCTTTAAGTCTCAAAGGTACATTCTTGTCACATAACATACTGGATGCTAATCTCCATTTCATCCACCCCGCTCCAATACGATGTGTAACACAGTGTTGTGAAGAGCGTGAAGCGAGAAAAAGCGACAAGCCCCTTTTCGCTTAAAGTGTGAAGCGAGAAGCGAAACGCTCACTTTTTTGAAGTGAAGCGGAATTTTAAAAAGACAACAACAACCCAGTAGAATCTCACTAATGGGGTCTGGGGAGGGTAGTGTGTACGCAGACCTTACCCCTACCTCGAAGGAGTAGAGAGGCTATTTCCGAAAGACTCTCGACTCAAGAAAATAAAAAGACAAATGGAGACAATATTAGTATTACCACAGAAATCATAGGAAAAATAGGAACAACATGAAACCCAGAAGAAAGATGCCAAGCAAAAGCGATAGCTAATAAATAGGTCCTGCACTGAAAAGTGAAATAGTAAGACACCACATTGCCACTAGTTATCTTTAACACAAACCCTAACAGACTGGTCTCATAATGGTACGAAGTAAGGAAATATTCAATTACCTCCTAACCTACAACCCTAATACTCGACCTCCACATCTTCCTATCAAGTGTCATGTCCTCGGAAATCTGAAGCCTCGCCATATCCCGCCTAATCACCTCTTACCAATACTTCTTAGGCCGCCCTCTACCTCTTTTCGTGCCCTCCATTACCAGCCGCTCACATCTCCTTACCGGAGCATCTGGGCTTCTCCTCTGAACATGCCCGAACCATCTGAGCCTCACTTCCCGCATCTTGTCATGAATGGGAGCCACGTGCACCTTCTCCCGAATATCATCATTCCTAATCTTATCCATCCTAGTGTGCCCGCACATCTACCTCAACATCCTCATTTCTGCTACTCTCATCCTCTGGATATGTGAGTTCTTAACAGGCCAACACTCAGCCCCATACATCATGGTCGGTCTAACCACCGCTTTATAGAATTTACCTTTGAGTATCGGTGACACTCTTTTATCACACAGGACTCCAGATGCTAACCTCCACTTCATCCATCCTACCCCAATACGGTGAGTGACATCCTCGTCGATCTCCCCTCCCCCCTGGATAACCGACCCAAGGTACTTAAAGTTGCCTCTACTTGGGATGACCTATGATTCAAGCCTCACATCCATGTCCACTTCCCCCGGCTCAATGCTTAACTTACACTCCAGGTATTCTGTCTTCGTCCTGCTCAGCTTGAAACCCTTAGACTCAAGAGCCTGTCTCCAAACCTCCAGCCTCTCGTTAACACCGGCTCGCGACTCATCAATCAGAACTATGTCATCGGCGAATAGCATGCACCATGGCACCTTCCTTTGAATATGGTGTGTTAACGCGTCCATCACCAGGGCGAACAAGAACGGACTGAGCGCAGAACCTTGGTGTAACCCCATTACAACCGGAAAATGATCGGAGTCGCCTCCTACTGTCCTAACCCGAGTCTTTGCCCTATCATACATGTCCTTAATCGCCATAATGTAAGGAACTGACACACCTTTTGCCTCGAAGCATCTCCAGAGAACTTCTCTAGGAAATTGACAGTAAGTAAGAAAAAAATTGGGCAGCATCTCGCTGTAATTTAAGAATGAAACAGTGAAAGAAGAAGAAGAATTAGAAAAGAGAAAAAGAACCGAAGGAAAAAAAAATTTGGTAGCATTTCGCTGCTATTTTGAGACTGAAACAGTGAAAGAAAAATAAAAAGGAGGAGGAGGAAGAAGAAATCACTTACCCGGGCTTGAACTTGATGAACTTGAACTTGAAAAATGCAGAAAATGGGAACCGTAGTCGCCTGATTTTCTATGCTGCTAGATGATGTTTTGATAAAAAGAGAGCTTTTTTATTTTTAATGTTGTCGCTACTGTCGCTTCTCGCGCTTCTTGCTTTTTTGGCAGAAGCTCACACTTTATATCACCTGCTACGCTTCACAACACAGAAGCGACCAACTGCCCCGCTTCGCTTCGCTTTGCGCTTTAAGTGTTGAAGTGGGCACTTTTCACAACACTGGTGTGATATCATCATCAATCTCTCCGTTATCTTGGATTATTGACCCCAAGGTACTTAAAACTAGCTCTCTTGGGGATGACTCGTGGACGTGAGGCTTGACTCACTAGCCATATTATTGAATATTGGAAAGCAATGGGCCATATGGAGCTAATCAGATATCGAGGATTCCTATGGTTGAAACAGTAGTCGTTGTGCTGTAGTGATGGGTCAAGTGTTGGATAGATGTGGCTTTTCTTTCATGCCAGATGGGAGACTTTCTCTACATGAAGAAGTTTCTTGTGTTATTTTTGAGAATCATATAAGAATTATTGGTCAGTCTGAAATGGTTTTGTTTACTGTGTTGACTTATTCAAAGTGTTCTTTGAGCTTCTTTTCTGCGTTAGGGCAGTCTTGTGTCCTTCAAATATAGAAATGGATAGCGGATATTGATTAACGTTTGTGTTTGCAGCTAGAGAACTTACCAGCAATGGTTGCGGGTGTGTGGACGGAAGATGGAAATCTACAGCTTGAGGCTACTACTCAGTTTCGGAAGCTGCTCTCGATAGGTAATCATTGTTTTTGTGGGTTTGTGTTATTGTTTTACTCCTCTCTTGTGGTTACTTGGACTTTCAGATAATCTCTCTGATCATACTATCAACAGAAAGGAGTCCGCCAATTGAGGAAGTAATTCAAGCTGGTGTTGTTCCTCGTTTTGTTCAATTTCTTGTGAGGGACGACTTTCCACAACTTCAGGTGTTTGCCACCTTGCTTTCTTATTCTTGAATTTTCCTATGGGAAGAGAAGTAGTGCGATAACACCTTAACTTTTCCCTTCAATGGTTTTAGTTTGAGGCAGCATGGGCTCTCACAAACATTGCTTCTGGGACATCTGAGCATACCAAGGTGGTGATTGAATCTGGTGCAGTCCCAATTTTTGTGAAACTTCTTGGTTCTCCTAGTGATGATGTGCGAGAGCAGGTATATACTAGTAGAGGCAAATTGAAACTTTCATAAGTTATTTATGGCCGTTTGTCTCTGTGAACTGTTATCATTAATTGAATGCTAGTGTTTGATTTATGGTATTGAGAACAATTTGGATATTCTCCTTTCCTCATTTAGGCTGTGTGGGCTCTAGGAAATGTTGCTGGTGATTCCCCAAAGTGCCGCGATCTTGTCCTTAGCTGTGGAGCTCTAGTTCCCTTGCTATCTCAGCTGAATCCAAATGCCAAGCTGTCTATGTTGAGAAATGCAACGTGGACACTTTCAAATTTCTGCAGAGGCAAACCACAGCCTGCTTTTGATCAGGTGGATCCTTAAGGCTTGATTAGCTTTTAACTCTTCTAAATTGCAAATATAAAGTGGTGATTTCTTATAAGTGCTCTTTCATTTATAAAGATTTGCTGTAACAGATAGTACAGTGTGTATGGTTCATATTAGTCACATTCTTCATTGATGCTGAGCAATAACTAATTCTATTTGCTCATCCATAGTGTTTGCTTGGTGGCTTGTTCCGTCACATCTTTCTCAAAAGCTGATAGACGATTCATGCTTTATGCATTGAGCTCAATCCTGGAAAAACTTTTTGTTTTTGCACTCAGTGAGACTTTATTAAAGATTATTAACGACCAGCACGGATGTCTAAATACAGTTGGCCTGCCAACCCAATAGATGTCTTTTTACTGGAAGCAAGTTGAACAATTTTTATTTCTGGATAGTATTTGGTTCTGAACAAACTATGAGTGCAAGCTTCTTTGTCACCTTCATAAAATAACTATGTGATTTTCTTGTTGGTATTGTTGAACAACATTGTTAAAACTATCATTTTCAACTATGTATCGTTAAGGTACTCATTCTTATATTTAGCTTTAGAATATTATGTGTCATTACTTGTGCAATTTATACACTTATACTTCTTGGGTGCGTTAATTTCAAAGTAATACTTGATATACAGAGGACAAACCTGATAATGTTGATGATTCTATGCATATCTAAACCTGTAAACTTGATTGTGCAGACAAGGCCTGCACTTCCAGCTCTTCAACAACTTATTCATTTAACCGATGAAGAAGTTTTGACTGATGGTTGCTGGGCGCTCTCATATCTCTCGGATGGTACAAATGATAAAATTCAAGCTGTTATTGATTCTGGAGTATGCCCGCGTTTAATTGAGTTATTACTGTAAGTGCTTGGTATTGTTCCAGTTTATTTTTGGTTATGAAGCGCTTAAAAATTCTCCTTTCTTTATATAGGTTATTTTTGTATTTCCTGATTCTAACTGACTGATTTAAACATGGTAGTCACCCGTCTCCATCGGTTTTGATTCCCGCGCTTCGGACAGTTGGAAATATTGTGACCGGAGATGATATGCAAACTCAGGTAATATTTAGATGGATGTTACTATTTTTCCAATTTTTATACTTGCTGATGATACAACAGCTAATTGTTCTCTGCATTTGATACAATTATCAATGAGTTAATAATGGTGGAAGGAATTGGTAATATCTTTAGGATCAGTCAAAGCTTATGGCAAGTGGGAGCTCTACGCTCTGAATTTACTTTATATCTCTTAGTTTTCACTGAATCTAGCTAAACATATTGCATGATTAGTTTATGTGATGAAGTAAAATAATTTCAAATTTGCATAGTCCTTGTCCCGACTTTGAAATGCAAAAGTTTATAAGGGAACAATTCGTTTTAATCCCTTTCTTTCGAGAACAAGAGGCAAAATTAGTCCCTAGTCGAGGTGGGAATAAGATCAAGATAAGAGCCTCATCATAGAATGAATATATGTGTATTTACACAGTCATTTATGCCTTCACTTAAACTTTGCTCTATCTAAACTACTATTGTTTTATGTTGTTAATGAAATGACCTTGGGCTTAATTCAACCCCAAAAGCTAGCTCATGCGGTGAGGATTATCCGAACCATATTAAAGAGACCACCCATCCCTTAAAGCATCAATGTGGGACTCATCGTCCCCCCTCCATGCACAGGGCTGGATATCTGGAGCGTTGGACAATTTAATATGGGGGCTCAACATCGGGAAACAACAATTGGGATGGGTCCTACTCTAATACCATGTTAACGAAATGAACCTCGAGTCTAACTTAACCTCAAAAGCTAGAAGTTAGCTCATGAGATGAGGATTGTCCAAGCCATATTAAGGTGACCACCATGCCTTATAGTACCGTTGTGGGACTTTTCATATATGTTTTATGTTGAAGGCTCATAGAGCTTTAGTCTAGTGGTAAGAGCGCAACTTGTGATGTGTTGGTTCGGCGCACATTATAAGTTCGAACCCTTTTGCAGATTAAAGGACTAATATTTAAGTGATGAAGGTAGAGAGGGGCTTACTCATTATCCATTGAGTTTCGAACCTTGCGCCGCTGCTCCTTAGGGATTTCTCAATTATTTAGAAAACTATATGTTTCATCTATAAGACATCTTAGGTTCTCTAGGCTTTTTTTATGTCCATCATTATCATTTGAATTTTCTTAGTGTAGTTGTGAAAGAATTTATATATTACTTTCTTTGTCCCAATTTATTTGATGGTGTTTTCCGGGGCACAGAGTTAAAGAAAAAAAAGACTTTTGAAACTTATGGTCTAAAATAAGCCATAGAGAAGTGTGTGGCTATGAATTAGTTTATTAAGGTAAAATAGGAAGTTTAAAGTTAAATTGTTACTAATATAGAAAGATGTCATTCTTTTTGGGACTGACTAAAAGGAAAAAGTGCCACATTAATTGGGACGGAGAAAGTAATGTATATTATTTATTTACTAATTTTAATTCTTAATTATGTTATACATGTTTTATATTTGGTTCACATTATACAATTCTTCAAAATTTAATAAAATACAAATTTAGTGAAGTTTGCCTTTATCCTCCAGGGGTGTTTTTTGGTCAATTATGTCTATCTAAATCTTTATCCAGCACTACAGAAATGTGATAAGATAATTGAGAAGATGTTTCTGAAATTTTTTCTGTGTTAACCAACCTCATGTGGAGTTATGTTGGAGGATGATTCATTCTAAAACATCTTATCCTAGTTTATTCTTTTTGCAGACCAAATATTCACCTAATAAATTGCAATATATAATGTTGGTATCTATCAGCAGTTGTCACGTGCATACTTGAGAAAATATATGTGGTTAACATTACATAATTTTTTCTTCATCTGTTGCTAAATGGTTCCCTTTTCACTGTAAATTGTTTCCATTTTTTCCACTGAATTTGTAGCTGTGCTAGTTTATGATTTTCTTCTCCTACTTTCTTTGTTCTGTTGAACATTCCCATGCATCTCTAATCTCTATTGATTCGCTTCCTACAGCTGTTGAGATATTGTTTACCTCGTTGCAAATTGGGATAAATGATAGATTTATTTTGGTGTTTCCTAAATTAGTAAAAAAAAAACTCAGTCTCTTCTTTTCTGATGATAGGCGAAATATTTCTGTATTATGTTCCTTGAACCGGGTAATAGAGAGATATAGGATTTTGGACACACCGAGATTTCTGAACTTCCCATTTTAAACTGCATTACTTGGCATTGAGACATGCATCTTGGACCACAAATTATATTTGCCACTCTTTGCTGTATTAGGGTATGTCTATGCTCAAACATAATGGTTTTGATCTGTGGGATCATATCTTCTTGTGATGGTTGGTGATTTTGTTTTGCTTTGTCTTTCTTTTTCATTTTTTTGTGTTAAACTATGGTTGTGTATCTGTGGTTTTGTTGTTTGATGCCAGATAATGAAGCTTATTTTTCTAACTAATCAAATCCATTTTTTAGTATTTCGTTTGATACCTTATTAAAAAGGGTGTCGTGCTATCTGATACCTTAAGGAAAAAAAGGTATCTTGTTGTCTGATATCTTAAGAGAAAAGGGTATCTTGTTCTTTGATACCTTAAGAAAAAAGGGTATATTGTTGTCCGATGTCAAATGCTGAAGCTTACTTTTCTTACTAATAAAATTTCTTCTCAGTGTATCATCAACCATCAGTCTTTGCCTTGTCTTTTGAACTTGTTGAATGGTAATCACAAGAAGAGTATTAAGAAGGAAGCTTGCTGGACAATTTCAAACATCACAGCTGGCAACAGGGAGCAAATTCAGGTAGTGCTGGGTGTGTAATTCTGGTTTTATGGCTAATTTTTGTTTGCTCCCCTACTGCCAACCAGCTCCCTCCCTTTTCCAAAAAAGAAAAGAAGAAAGAATTGGACTACAGAAAAATTAATCTTTCTCGTGACCCTTTTTTCTTGGCAATATTAGGATGTTTATTTATTGTTTCCACTTGTGCTTCTTGATTATGTTATTTTATCTATGCTGCAGTCTGTAATTGAGACTGGTATTATTGGTCCTCTTGTTAATTTGCTACAAAATGCGGAGTTTGATATAAAAAAGGAGGCTGCATGGGCAATCTCAAATGCCACATCTGGTGGTTCGCATGAGCAGATCAAGTAAGATTTGGATATTCTGGTTTCTGTTTACCACAAGCTGTCGGCAAACGCTGACATTTCTGCTCGATTTATGTTATCATTACCTGCAGGTACCTTGTTAGTCAAGGTTGTATCAAACCACTGTGTGATCTTCTCATTTGTCCTGACCCAAGGATTGTCACAGTTTGTCTTGAAGGGCTTGAAAATATCTTGAAGGTTGGTGAAGCTGAGAAGAATTTGGGCCGGACAGCGGATGTAAATCTTTATGCGCAGCTGATTGATGATGCAGAAGGTTTAGAAAAAATTGAGAATCTCCAAAGCCATGACAATCAAGAGATTTATGAAAAGGCAGTTAAGATTCTTGAGACATACTGGTTGGAGGAAGATGACGAGACAATGCCACCTGGTGATGCACCCCAACAGGGTTTTCAGTTTGGAGATGGCGAGGTCTCTGTGCCTTCTGGGGGATTCAGCTTCAACTAAAGGTCTGCATGTGCTTTTTTTAGTCCACATGTTTATACAAAAAGTTTGCCCAAGTGGTTTCCTGGGGCATGAATATTATTTCTGTATTTTAGCTACTTTATCAAATTTTAATTGCAGAGTCGCTTGATGATGCAGTATATGTGATGGAAAACTGGCTCCATCTGTTTCAATTTGAAAGTTGTAAAAGTTGCAAGGCTTAATTTATTGTGATGGTGGGAAGTAATGCCAGGGAGAATCAGTTCCATCTTTTTACTTGTTGCAGTTAGCTTGAATCATGAATTTGCTCTGGAGATTTTTAGTTCTATTCTTATTCATCTCCTTTCAACTTTTGTTTTTTCCTCCTCTGCTTTAGCCGGTTGTAGTTTATTATTATTTCACTATTTTATCTTCTGCTGGGAATGTTAACGTTCCCAAGAACCTCTCTGTGCACGGCTTAAAATGATGGCTAGCTATTCACTTTTTTCTTGGTGTTGCAATATTGATGTCTTGAATCTTTGGCGTTCTTGTCAGAGTGATAATAAAAGTTTGTTGTATTTGGGTATAATCTAAGCTGAAATAATAATTCTGCTCTCTTCTTCCCCATGCAAAAATACTTCTAATGCTGTGGGATGTTTATAAGATAGCCTTCAGATTTTCTGGTTGTGTGGTTTTTCTTTTACTACTACTCTCCACAGGTCGATTAAAAGTTTTCCTTCGGCAAGACAACGTGATTGTTGGATTCATTTTTCTAATACAGCACTAGTGTTAGAACCCGCGCGATGCGCGAATAATTTAACAGAATATTAATCTTATAAAGTTATGATCTAATATATTAAATTATTTTAATAAATATTAGTTATTATTTTATTATTTCATGTAGTGTACAGAAATATTAAAAGATCTATACAAAACAAAAGAATACACATTAAATAGTAATTGAATAAATTATTTGTTCCTTATTACTCATTATTAAATTAGCAAGTACTTAGTACTATATATTTACTAATATAACTTTTTATTAACTTGTCAATTATTTTTATATTTTGAAATTAATTCTCTTTTATTATAATATAGATATATATATATTTATTACTCTGTAAATATTTTTTTTAACTTATGTTATACTGTTCAAAATTCTTCAATTGTCTAAATTTATGAATAATTTTATTGAGTGTTATTTATTTATTTATTATTTATTATTTATTCATTATTTATTAATTAAGTCTATACATATCATAAAATTGTCTTTATCCCCATCTTTTCGTACATTCTTTTCTATTGTAATATTTGATTAGTTTTCTTATTTTGAAATTTACTGAAAATTTAAATAATGTAATATTTTTTACTAAATTATAATTTTAAATTCATCAAAAGTATAAAGATATAAGCCTTTTTATTATTTTTATAAAAAAACTACCAATATGTATAATTATTTTTAATTTAATTTAAATTATTAACTAATATATATATATATATATATATATATATATATATATATATATATATATATATATATATATATATATATGAGAGAGAGAGAGAGAGAGAGAGAGAGAGAGAGAGAGAGGGAGAGAGGGAGAGACTAGTATATTAGGAAAAAACTACTCCCGATTTGAATTGAAAGTTTTTTTTATTATTATTTTAAAATAATTTTAAAACTCCAAGTAAAAACTATTCCTTAATTTGAATTGGCATTTTTTAAAAAACAAATTCTATAACTCCAACTTGAAACTATTTCCCAATTTGAATGGGTAGTTTTTTTTATTTTTCTTATTGTAGCTAATTATAAGATATCTATATTTTTTAATTCAAATAGAGTAACCAATTAATTTAAAATTTAAAAATTCAAAAAGTTTTTTAGTTAGAAATGTAATTTATTTTATCTTAAAACTCCAACTTGAAACTACTCCCCAATTTGTATTGGCAATTTTATTTTATTTTTAATTTCGTTTTTTATTGTAAACTAATTTTGAAACCCAACTTGAAACTACTCCCTAAAGCATTTCATCTTTACTAACGTAATGATCTTTTGAGTTCCTCGTATTCATTAATTACTTTTGCATTGTTGTGTTAAATACATAAAATTATTATCTTTGTTGTCTCCTTTGCATTGCCTATATAAAGGGATAGTATTAGTGAACTCCATGTGAATTTATTTTGCTGGAATTTAAATAGTTACAACTAATTATATTTTCTAAATGGCCTTTAGATGAAACGGTAGTTGCGTCCTCGCTTGATGACCTTAATCCTTCCAAGAAAGATTAGCCAAACTAGGATATGTCGTATCTTGTGGTCAATTTGAAGAACAATAATGAAGTTATTAGCCGCGACATGGTTTTTATTGATCAGGATGTATATATTCTAATTTTATTTTGATTCTACTATATTCGGTTGTTCCATGATTTATTATTTTGATTCTTTTCATTGGTTCTTCCACTGTTTATTCCACGAATCTTCATCTGTCTTATTCATTATATATTTATTTCACTTGTGTGGATCGGAACTCTTATAATGAGTTTACTGTTATTTTTATCCCAACAGAAGGATTTAATGCATGCAACAACTCACAAGACATCAGAATAAGTTCCAAGAAGGTTGCACGTAATTACAGGTTTTAAGGTGACTCTTAATACTGAAAATTATTTGCCGATTATGGGGGATCACATGATATATTTCTTGATATTTACTACATTCAAGAAAATTGATGAAAAACATTGTGAAATCCCATCAATTTGTTGACATCCCAACTATTGAGACTCGAATTAGTGATGATCGATTATTTGTAAATTACTTGTGCCTTATTAAATTGTTTACATACACTTATTTGCTAATTTTTAAGTATGTTTTCCGTTGTAGATGTTATAGGATGTCCGACATTCATTGGCAGAATGGAGGTCATAGATGGTAATAGGAAGAGAGATATGACGATCATGCTACCGGAGTTAGTATATAAATACTGTTTTTTATCTGTCATTTTTAAACGTCTTATTTTTTTCATATAGATGTAAGAAAGCGAGTATTAGAGTGACACTGTTGGGTTATATTGCGGCGCATCTGAAAACATCTACCTATTCACAAGGCAACATACCATTTATCGTTGTCATCACATCAGTTACTGTCAAGAAATATATGGACGTGATGAAATATATAAGCGAGATGCATGAAATATATAAGTGCTTGTTTATATCTATCGCTTGTTGTTTGTTTTTGTTTTTTTACTAACTGTATCATATTGCGTTTGAGGTGTATTTACCCGAAAAATAGATAGAGTTGAATTTATATGTAGTTCCGAGGATATGTGGTGTAACTTAACACAAAATATAAGGATAAATAGAAATGTAAATATAGATTGCAGAGAATACGAAATAGATAAGGTTGTCAGGAACAATGAATCTTAGGATTCAACAAATAGAATCAATCTAAGAAATCTGAAAGAACGATTCTTTACTGTAGAAGAATATAGCGCTTTTATTACAATGTAAGCCTAAGAAAACTTGTTTTTACAGAAATGGTAACCAAGTCCTTTTATAGTGGAGGGATTTGGCTCTAAGCATAATAAAATAAACATTCAGTGGGAGGCCCATGATAAGTCAGTTTTTCCACAATTTCTGCCAAGATTCTCTCTAGTGGGATTGCAACGGCTTTTGTCTGCGAGCTCGATCTTGCTTAGAACCCTCGATTTTGGTTTGAGCTTGATTTCGACTCGAGCTCTTGATCTTGGTTCGAGCCCGATCCTGGCTCGAGCCCTCGAATTGATTCGAGGTCAATGTTGGTTGGTCTCTAGATTATCAGCATGATAGATCTACTCTGCATCATGGTTCGATTTCGATTCGAGCTTGATAATGATATCGAACTCGAGGTTAGTTTGTTCCACCTTCGGGATCTTACTTCGATAGATCATCGTTCGAACTCGATCGGACGTGCTAAGGCCGAAATCTATTTCGACCGTATACAGATAGTCCTCTCGTTTCTCAGAAAGAATGTGGCGAGAAACGATATAATTTTTTAACGACTCGATCGAATTATAACCTGACGTTTCTATCGGGTTCGACCATGACGCATCTGGTAGCTGTCCCGTCGGTTTAGTTTTTCAAGGCATTTAATGCATGTCAGGCGGTGGTCGGCCACCGCTGATACTGAACCGCCATCGCTTGAACCTATAAATAACCCTTTCTTTTATCTTTTACCACTTTTACATCTTCTATCTTCCAAATTTCCCAAGTTCTTCTTCGTACTCTCCAACTTACCAGTAAATCTGTGATTTCTTTCTGCAAAAGTCCCTCCTCAATTTTACCAAATCTTTGTCATTTTTCTCTATTCCTCGCTTCTGAACTCGAAAATGGCGAAAACGTCACAAACCATCCCTCAGAAAGAGAAAACTTCATCTTCACAGTGTGCCGCTGATGATACGCCGGTAGAACCACGGCCTGAGGAGTGCGTTCCTGGGGCGTGCGTCCTTACTTCTGATTTCAAGGTTGATAAAGGATCATCGGTGCCTAGTCGATGTGAACCGGTATCGAGGTATATATGTTTGATAACCGAGAAGCACCTCCAACAGCTAAAGAAAGATTGCAATTGGGATAAAAAAAGAAATAATGATTCCTTCTTCTGACGAAGACATCACTTCTTACATGAAAGGGTTTTTGAATGTGTACACTTACCCTTTCACGTTAGATCCCCTCAATTCCGTTATCATTAATTTTTGTCGTCAATACTAAATAACCCTAGGCCAGGTCCACCCTTCGTTTTGGCGGATCGTTATCCTGATCCGATATTTCGTAAGCAAAATCGAGGGGATGCCGTTCACCCTCGACCATCTTATCCGATTATACCGTCCTCGACTTTTTCGAGGAGGGTTAATAAAACTTCAGCGTCGGGCTACCAAGGCTCTGTTCTTGAGTATTGACGAGGACAAGGACCGGGGTTGGATGGGCAGGTTCGTTCGAGTAAGGACTTCGGACCTGATTCCGACTGAAAAAATGCCCTTTCCCGAGGAGTGGAATATGAAACGTAAGTGTGATCTTGCTGTTACTTCTACTTTGTTCTTTCATTTATTCTCTTATCGATACTCCTCTTTTTGTGATGTAGCAGTTCCCTGAATGCCCGGAGCAGTTCCCGATCTCAAGAACTGGGTACGGGCCCTTGTTTTGACCTCCACATACGCCGAGCGCTCATGGCGTGATTTGTCAAAGGGTCGGTGGGAGGCCAAAAATCACGGTAAGCTCATTTCTCATACTTTTTGATGATCCGAACGAGGTGGTTTTCAAAATATTAAGGTTTTCCATATGCAGGTTTGGGTAAAGACGCGGTTTTGAGGCCCTTGTCCAATGAGGATGAAATTTCGGCCTCTGTCCCAAAGCCGGTGAAGGAAAATAAAAGGAAAAGAGCCTCCGTTCTCGAAGATCCAAAACCGAAGAAGAGGATGGCTCGTAAGCCGAACAAGAATGTCATTCCTTTGACCGTGGAATCCGTTCTGCGTCTAAGGGATGAAGATGAAGAAGAAGAAGAAGAAAACGATGAGTCCGCACTGGTGGTCCGAATGAAGAGAACCACCGATGCCTCATCGGCGGCTGGATCGATGATGCTCCATGAGGCTCCGCCTCGAACTGAGGATATACCGGAGAAAGATTCGGGTAGAGTCCCTGAACTATCGGATATCGAAGACGCATCTCATCGGAGTCAACGGGCAGGGGATATGACCGAAGGGGCCCTCGAACCCCTTCGAACCGAGGAGAATGCTCCAGGCGATTCATTTGGGGCAGCAGCAATCGAGGATTCGCCTACCTTTTCCGCTTTTTCCGCAGGGGTGATTCGGGAAGCTCAAGCTCTGGGAGCCCTTGATCTAGACGGGCCTCACGATGAAGAAGATCCCTTTCATGACCATTTTACCGGCATTGAGGACGTTGGCGGTGCTAGTGATGAATCAGATCTTTTTCACGGATTGCGGCAGGCTTTGAGCTTTTAAAATTATTTTGTCGGTACTATCTTTATGTTCATTTTTCGTTAACTTCGCTTCTTGTTTCTTTGTAGGAAGTGGCAGTTCATCGAGAATAATGTTCTCGATCCCAAAATGAGCTGCATCGATACGAGGTCGACCTGCAATGGGTTACTGACGAGAGGAACTCCCTTAGACGTTCCTTAGGGCAGAGAGAAGAGGAAATAAAAGACCTCCGAGCTGAGCTGGCCAAGGCTTATCAAGATCAGACCGATTTGTCTGAGCAGGCAATGATGCTTTTGAAAGCCTATGGGCTTGATACCGGAACAATAGCTAACATTTCGGTCTCACAGCTACAGCAAAAAATCGAGATGATCGGGAAGCTTCGAGAGGAGGTCGACGTGATAAGAACGGAGTCTTTGCGGTGGAAAGAAGGTATGGACCGCTTTGCTACAGAAAAAGAGACTGCTCGAGCCCAGTTATCTTCGTCCGAAACCTAACTTCAGAAAATGAAGGAAAAAGGCCGGTTCAAGCAAGAAGAATTGAGGAGCTTGAGGCACGGTTGGCCTCTGTACTTGCCAAGGCTGAATCTGATGCTGAAAAGGCAAAGGCCGATGCGGATGCGCTCGTGGCCGTCTATCGGGCCAATGCTGAAGCTGCCCAAGTCCAGGCAAGAGAGGCAGTCGAGTCCGCCGATACTCGAGCACATTGGGTCACCGAACTTGCTAAGTGCCGATCCCGAAGGGAAACTCTCGAGGAGATCCATGCTCGTGGTTTCGATCTCGCTGAAGAGATAAAAAGGGCCAAAGAACTCGAAGCCGATGCTGAAGCTCTGGTTTCTGATGGCGATGATGATGACGATGATGATGATGATGGGAGCAAAAGCAGATCCGAGAACGGGGGGGAAGCCTGATAAAGAAGAGACCGCTCCTGATCGAGAAGTTTAGTTCTTAGTTTTTACGTTATAATCACCCATGCAGATAAATTTGTATATAGATATATCCCCTTTTTTGCCGACTTGCTTCTGTTTTTGTTTCCTGTCTTGTGAGGAATTTATTCACGCCTTATAAATGTTTTCACAATGGTTTAAACAACTTTAATCAAATTTGGATTTCATAGCCTTTGTAACCGAGCGAGCGCTTACTCAAACTTGGAGCGATGTAGCCCTTAGGCTTATTAGTCGAGTCAATGATTCGAGCTTGAAGAAATATAGCCCGTAGGCATAATGGTCGAGTGAGTGCTTGCTCGAACTCGAAATAAAAGTTTCCCGTAGGCTTAGTAGTCGAGTGAATGATTCGAACTCAAAGTAATGTAGCCCGTAGGCATAATGGTCTGATATTTGGTAACTGCTCGAGGCTTTAACTGATATCATGATTGTCCTAACTTGCATATTTGTTCGTTCTTATGAGAGGGTGTTTAGTCATATATACTAGTACTATTCGACAGTACTAACGTCCGTTTTTCTGGGGGCACTGCATCTTTTATGGATGCAGGTGGTTCCACAACATGCTACATTGATCAGTGATAGCGACACACTATCTTCCCAGCCGACTTGGTGAGCCCCACTTCACTCGGGGTCATGTATCTTTTGTTCATTATATCATTATGTTTTGAGGTATAGCCAAAGCCTTATTGTCGGTGTTTGCTCGAACTCGAAATAAAATTAGCCCGTAGGCTTAGTCGAGTGAATGATTCGAACTCGAAGTAATGTAGCCCGTAGGCATAATGGTCGAGTGAGTGTTTTTTCGAACTCGAAATAAAAGTAGCCCATAGGCTTAGTCGAGTGAATGATTCGAACTCGAAGTAATGTAGCCGGTAGGCGTAATGGTCGAGTGAGTGTTTGCTCGAACTCGAAATAAAAGTAGCCCGTAGGCTTAGCCGAGTGAATGATTCGAACTCGAAGTAATGTAGCCCGTAGGCATAATGGTCGAGTGAGTGTTTGCTCAAACTCGAAATAAAAGTAGCCCGTAGGCTTAGTAGTCGAGTGAATGATTCGAACTCGAAGTAATGTAGCCCGTAGGCATAATGGTCGAGTGAGTGTTTGCTCGAACTCGAAATAAAAGTAGCCCGTAGGCTTAGTCGAGTGAATGATTCGAACTCGAAGTAATATAGCCCGTAGGCGTAATGGTCGAGTGAGTGTTTGCTCGAACTCGAAATAAAAGTAGCCCGTAGGCTTAGTAGTCGAGTGAATGATTCGAACTCGAAGTAATGTAGCCCGTAGGCGTAATGGTCGAGTGAGTGTTTGCTCGAACTCGAAATAAAAGTAGCCTGTAGGCTTAGTCCAATGAATGATTCGAACTCGAAGTAATGTAGCCCGTAGGCATAATGGTCGAGTGAGTGTTTGCTCGAACTCGAAATAAAAGTAGCCCGTAGGCTTAATGGTCGAGTTTATCTTAATTCTGATTGCATAATAAATCTCAAAATAGAAGAATTTTCCTTGGATATAAGATGCCGATGAAGAAGAGAACTTTCTTCACACGTTATTACACGCCTGGGTTCGGGCCAATCTATATGAGCATGGTTCGCTTTGACCATTTGGCTCTTATAAGTTTTCCTATTGGAACCCTGTTGTTGTGAAATAACTCTCTTGCGAGGCCTCAGATATTGTTGTAAATGCTGCACGATCAATGGTTGCCTCATTAAAAACCTTGCCGAAAAACCCATTTGGGATAAAACCGGTCTAAGGGAAAAAGAGTGCAACGCGTGCTTTCAAGCGAGAGATCCATCTTAGCCCTTGTTCGGACTTCTGCAGGGGTCAGTTTTGAAATATAGACGAATATGGAAAGGTCGTACCTTAGCAGTAGTACCGTTTTAGATGTGATACATTCCAGCTGCTTGATAGCTGTTTGCCGTTTATAATGCCGAGCCTGTACGATCCCTTTCCAATGTTCTCGAGCACCTGATATGGTCCTTCCCAATTCGGTCCTAGTTTTCCTTCGTTCGAATTTCGGGTATTGGTGGTAATGTTTCTTAACACTAAATACCCAGGCTTGAAATGGCGGAGCTTGGTTCTTCGATTATAATATCTTTCGATTCGCTGCTTTTGGGCGGCCAATTGGACTAGAGCAGCTTCTCGTCTTTCGTCTGATAGTTCGAGGCTGGTATTCATAGCCTCGTTATTTGATTCTTCCATCGCGAATCGAAATCTGGCACTGGGTTCACCAACTTCGACTGGTATCAATGCTTTGGACCCATATACTAAGGAGAATGGGGTCGCCCCCGTACTGGATTTTGACGTTGTCCGATATGCCCAAAGGACTTCGGGCAGGATTTCTCTCCATTTCCCTTTAGCGTCGTTCAACCTCTTCTTTAAGTTTTGAATGACAGTTTTGTTCGTTGATTCGGCCTGTCCATTCCTACTGGGGTGGTATGACACTTCTTTCTCTCTTATTTTCTCGAACGCCTGCGCTTCAACCCATTTAGAAAAATAGTCAGTCATAAATAAAATGAATTTGGCTTTATCTGGGGTCGATGGTAGAGGGCCGACGATATCCATTCCCCACTTCATGAACGGCCATGGGGATAGGACTGAGTGAAGTTGCTCTCCGGGTTGGTGGATCATCGGTGCAAACCTTTGGCATTTTTCACATTTACGAACAAATTCCTTCGCATCTTTGCCCATATCGATCCAATAATACCCTGCTCTGATTATTTTTCGAACTAATGTATCGGCTCCAGAGTGATTCCCGCAAGTACCCTCGTGCACTTCCCGTAGGATGTAATCGGTATCTCCCGGACCCAAGCATACTGCCAACGGTCCATCGAATGTTCTTCGGTACAACGTTCCATCCGAAGCCAACGTGAATCGAGCAGTTTTAGTCCGTAGGGTTCTCGAATCTTTAGGGTCTGATGGGAGTTTTCTGCTCTTCAAGTATTCAATATACTTGTTTCTCCAATCCTAGGTTAAGCTTGTAGAATTTATTTCGGCGTGACCTTCTACGATTACCGATCTCGAAAGTTGAACAACATTCCTCGAGCCCGAGTCATCTACCTTGACTGACGACCCCGAATTCGCAAGTGCGTCGGCCTCATTATTCTGTTCCCGTGGTACATGCCGTAAAGTCCATTGTTTGAAATGGTGCAAAGTGACAAGCAGTTTATCTAAATACCTTTACATTCTACCTTCTCGAACTTCGAAGGTTTTGTTTACTTGACTCACCACCAGCAAGGAGTCGCAATTGGCTTCAATGACTTCTGCTCCCAAGTTTCTAGCTAGCTCGAGACCTTGCTCTTCTCGAACTAGGACACCGCTTATGGCGACTTCCGATACTGCCAAGTACAAACAAAGTTTTTCGTCTATTTTTGGAGTGTGAAGTAGTGGTGGGCTTGATAGATATCGCTTTAGTTCCTCTAATGCTTGTTGGCACTCTAGGGTCCAAGCAAAATCGTTCTTCTTTTTGAGTAGAGAGAAAAATTTGTGACTTCGGTCAGATGATATTGAAATGAACCGGCCTAAGGTTGCAATCCGACCCGTTAGCCATTGTACGACCTTCACGCTATCTACGACGACGATGTCTTTGATGGCCTTGATTTTATCGGGGTTAGTTTCTATTCCCCGATGTGACACCATGAAGCCGAGGAACTTGCCCGAACCGACCCCGAAAGTACATATTTCGGGATTGAGCTTCATGTTGTATTTCCTCAAAATTTCGAACGTTTCCTGCAAATGAGTCAAATGGTCCTCTGCACGCAGGGATTTAACTAGCATGTCATCAATATAAACTTCTATTGATTTTCCCATTTGTTCTTCGAACATTTTATTTACTAGGCGTTGGTAAGTAGCCCCTGCATTTTTTAGCCCGAAGGGCATCACATTATAACAATACGTTCCATATTTGGTGACAAATGAAGTCTTTTCCTGGTCCTCCGGGTTCATCTGGATTTGATTATACCCGGAATAGGCATCGAGAAAAGTGAGGATCTCGTGGTCGGCCGTGGCATCGATCATGCGATCGATGTTGGGCAGCGGAAAGGAATCTTTGGGGCATGCTTTGTTCAAATCCTTATAGTCCACACACATTCTATATTTGTTCCCTTTTTTAGGGACTACAACTACGTTGGCTAGCCATTCGGGATATTTCACCTCCCGAATGGACCCTACTTTGAGAAGCTTGGTTACCTCGTCCTTTATGAATGCGTACTTTCTCTCGAACTGGGGTCTTCTCTTTTACTTCACCGGTCTGAACCTGGGGCCCAAACTTAGCCGATGCGTCGTTATGTCCGGCAGGATCCCTGTTATATCTAAATGGTACCAGGCAAAACAATCGATGTTATCGATAAGAAATTGAACGAGTTTCTTCCTGAGTTCGGGGCTCAACCCCGTTTCCAAGTATACCTTTCGCTCGGGCCAGTGCTTGATTAATATGACTTGCTCTAGCTCCTCGATCGTTGATTTGGTGGCATGGGAGTCATCGGGAATCACGAAAGATCGAGGGATCCTTTGATCATCATCCTCTTCGATTTTCTAGTTGTCTGGCTGGGTTAAAGCCGATGTCTGTGATTGCTATTTGGTGTCCCGTTCTCCTTCCTGGCCCGATACTTTTATTGATGAAAGTGAGGATATTGGTTTAGTTTCGTCAACGACAAACATTCCTTTGCGGCTGGTTGTTCTCCGTACACCGTTTTGACACCTCTCGATGTCGGGAATTTGAGGGCCTGGTGTAGGGTCGAAGATACAACTCTCATGTTGTGGATCCATGGCATTTCGAAAAGGGCGTTGTATCTCATATCGCCTTCGATCACGTGAAACTTTGTTTCCTGGATGGTTCCGGCCACGTTTATTGGTAGGATTATCTCACCTTTGGTGGTTTCACATGCCATATTGAACCCGTTTAGAACCAGAGTTGCGGGTACGATCTGATCCTGTAGGCCGAGCTGCTCTACTACCTTCAATCGGATGATGTTGGCCGAGCTACCTGGATCGATTAACACACACTTAATTTTAGTTTTATTCATGAGTACGGATATTACCAGTGCGTCGTTGTGAGGTTGGATGAGCCCTTCTGCATCTTCATCATCAAAGGACAAAGTCCCCATGGGTGTGTAATCTTGAGTCCGAGATCGCTTTTCCCTCACCATCGATGTTTTTGTACGTTTAAGCACTGGTCCCTGAGGGGTATCGATGCCGCCGATGATCATGTGGATGACGTGCTGCGGTTCTTCTTGCTCGTTTTTCTTGTTGAAATCCCTGTTTTTAAAATAGTTCTTCGCCCTATCACTCAGAAATTCCCGAAGGTGCCCTTTGTTAAAGAAGCGAGCTATTTCCTCTCTTAGTTGCTTGCAATCTTCTGTTCTGTGGCCATGGGTACCATGATATTCGCACGTTTGGTTGGGATTTCTTCGGGCAGGATCAGTCTACATGGGTCGAGGCCATTTAGTGTCTTTGATGTGTCCGATGGCTGATACGATAGCGGACGCACCAACGCTGAAGTTATATTCTAATAATCGAGGTACTTCTATAGGATCGACATATTTATCGAAGCCGTTCTTACTCATAAGCCCCCGAGAATTTTGCCCTCGATCATTCCTTTGATTGTTCCGAATTGCATTGTGTGCTGAACCGTTGTTCACCCGATCTGCGACGTACGGTCGATATCGGTCTCTGTTCGACCTTTGTTCTCTATCGATCTCCTTCTGGTTTTTAGTAACTGTCCTGTTCTGATGAACGGGTTCGTACGGAGCTCCCAACTGATCATCCTCAACCCTAATTTTTGATTGGTATCGGTTGTATACATTTGCCCAAGTTATCGCTGGATACTCGATCAAATTTTGTTTCAGCCGATGTGATGCTATCGAACTTAGCTCGTTCAAACCTTGGGTGAAAGCTTGTACGGCCCAATCGTCTGTGACCGGGGGTAATTCCATGCGTTCCATTTGATATCGGGATACGAATTCCCTCAGTATTTCATTCTCCCTTTGCTTTACTTTGAAGAGGTCTGATTTCCTTGTTGCAACCTTTATGGCACTAGCATGTGCCTTTACGAACGAATCTGCTAACATGGCAAAAGAATCGATGGAATTTGGCGGTAAATTATGGTACCAGATCATCGCTCCCTTCGAGAAGGTCTCCTCGAACATTTTCAACAACACGGATTCGATCTCATTGTCCTCCAAATCGTTGCCTTTTATGGCACATGTGTAAGAGGTGACATGTTCGTTAGGATCGGTCGTACCATTATATTTGGAAATTTCGGGCATACAAAATTTTTTGGGGATTGGCTTCGGCACCGCACTCGACGGAAAAGGCTTTTGTATGAATTTTTTCGAATCAAGCCCCTTTATCATTGGTGGAGCCCCCGGGATTTGATCGACCCTGGCATTGTACGTTTAACATGTTTACAAACACTAAAGGGTCGTTTTGTTTTAAGACAAAGTTACGCATGATAAGTTACGCTTGGATTAGTTATACGGAGATTAATTATGTTAGGATTAGTTATCTTGGTATTATTTTTTATTGACATTTTGGTATGTTGTATTAATTCTGGGATTGTTACTTTTACTTCTTTATCTTGGGATAACTTATCATGTGATTACTATTCCACCCTCTAGCATGTATAAGTTATCCCAGTACTATTTTTAATTCTGGACTTATCCCATGATTAGTAACCAAACAAGAGATAAGGCGATACTGAATTTTTATCCCAGGATTATTTTTGCTTATCCATCATACGAAATGACCCCCGGATTGGTTAAGCGAAGTGTGGGGGTTAAACTGATAAGATGAGCCATACATCGATTAGTTCCATCTGTTTTAATTTACAGCCCATGTTGTTGTAAATGTAATTAATTTAAATATCTTTATCATATTACAATAAAAGTATGTTACCGTTCATGCACTAATCACATGTTTAGATTCATATTTTAGATGGAGTTATGTATCATGCAATATTTATAAAAAGGCCAAATGTGGCAATAATGTCTACTTTTGCGAAGGTTGCAATAGAGAATGCAAATATTCAATTGTTTGGTCATAAATTAAGTTTTTACTATAATATTCCATCTATATAGCTGAGTTACTGATTTATATTTATTAATGATTTTACTGAAAGATATAAGGTCCATTCGATTGTTGCGGATAAGACAACTACATCGTTCGTTTTGTTCAATTTTGAAGCGCAAAGATTACTGGCTTCACCTGCTTCTAAATTGATGAATAAGCAAGTGGATGATTGCGATGAGTTACTTCCTCAACTTTATTCATTAATCGACAAATAATATATCTTCTGATTCAAACTTAATAGGTACAATATGCGCGAGTGACTTGAAAACTTTACTACCACAAAGGTGTACAAGATAGATGACATGCCTGAACTTGAATTCCAGAATAAAATGGTTAAGGAGATTAATCCATCTGATAGTCACCCGGGCAACACAAATGTTGATGATCAGATAACTCATACGATTATTCAATCATTATATGATCCCGTCAATTTAAAAAATTGAGTGACTTTTTGCCAACTGCTGTAATTGTTCAATCATTATTTGATTCCGATAACGATAAATTTAATTTTAAAATACACAATGCATTGTCATCTAGAGAAATAAGAAAAAAACAAGACTACTAAAGCCTCTAAATTTATTGATGTGTAATATAATTAATATCTACGTGATATACTTATCTTGCTAAATATTTTCTTTTGGTGAATTTACCTGCCACACCCACATTATGTACACATTGAATATGTTGGAAAAGTCATCCAAAGTATGTAACGTGCAAGTTCTTCGACATGAATATAGTAAATGATGTGAGATTGATTGTTCTACACTTTTTATGCATCAAATTGTACATAATGTATTATTATTTCATTAATAAGAACATCCAATATATAATCAACATTATCAACATGGTAATATAGCAATCCGAAATATGTATGTGACCGTTGATATTAATGTAACGGCCCGATATGTCGTTTTGAGTTCTAACTTTCCGTTTTGTGCTTTAAAACATTGAATAACCTAATTTAATGATTCATGACTTGCGTGTGTGGTCCCTTTTGATTTTCAAAAAGTTATATGATTTTTTCAAGAAAAACTTGATTTTTGAAATTTAAAGTTGTTGGAGTTAACCACGATCAACATTGTTAGTAAACGACCTCAGATCGGTATTCTGATAATTTCGGTAGGTTTATATGATAGTTTTTGGACTTGTGCGCATGTTTGTTTGGGGTCCCGGGTGACCCGAGGCCGTTTCGGCGCTTATTGTGGACAGTTGGAAAAATGAGTTTATGAACATTGAAAGCTTTGAGTTTTGATGCTTGATTCGTGATTGTAGATGTTAATTTGATGTTTTGAGCTTACGAGCGAGTTCATATAAGGTTTATATACTTGTGTGGATGTTTGAAATGGGGCTCGGGTGAGTTTAGGGTGATTTTCGGTCATTATTGCACAAGTTGCAACATCTGATCTGTTGCTGGTGTGGTGTGCATCGTGAACGCGGAGCTTGTCTCGCGTTCACGAAGGGTTAATTGGGCTGGGGTGGTTTTACTCTATGCGAACGCTAGGGTGAGCTTGCGAACACGATAGCCTGGGGGGATCTGGCCTTTGCGAACGTGGCTGCCCACACATGAACGTGTAGGCTTTGGGCGATTGGGGGGCTGGTGGACCTTTCTTCATCGCGAATGCGACAACAATGTCACAAATACAGAGGCTTGGGGGGCGGCAGTCTTCACGAACGTGATGGTCGGTCGACCATTGACCTTCGCGAACATGATAGGTGCTTCGCGAACGCGAAGAACACTGACACCCAGGTATATAAAGGATTGAAAATCGGGATTTAGCAACTTTTTACTATTTTTGAGACCTAAATCATGGATTGAGGAGATTTTTGAGAGAATTTCATTCCAACTTCTAAGGTTAGTGTTTCAGGAATTCCTATAGATTTTTATTCCTAAATCTAGTATTTTTCAATGTAGAAATTGGGGTTTGGGGAAAAAATTTATGAAGGCTAATTTTGAGAATTTGGACCTCGATTTGAGGTCCAATCTTGATACAAATCACATATTTGGGCGGGGAGGGGGGGGGGGAGGGGGGGGGGAATGTAGTAAACAAAAATTGGTCTTAATTTCTGATTCGACCATGTGTGGCTCGAGTTGACTTTTTGTTGACTTTTTCAAATATGATAAAGATAAAACTTTTTTTGATACTAAGGTAGTTTCTAAAGCTTGTTTTGACTTTCTTGGGCATTATTTGACTAGATTCGAGTCGTTTAGAGGATTATGTTAATGGCAAAGTTATGTTGGATTGTTGATTTGGTTCCGGAAAGAGGTAAGTATTGTGGTTAACCTTGATTTGAGGGAATTAGGATTTGGTTGGACTATTTGCTACGTGCTCTATGTGTTAAGGACGATGTATATGGAAGGTGACGAGTGCATATGTGATGTCATTGATTAAAGCATTCATGTAGAATTAGTTTATTAAAGGCTTTACTTATTTCATGCTTTTACTTGCTAAATGCTTTCACTTATTTTTTGCTTGTACGTGATATATGCCTTTACTTGGCACATGATTTTACCTGCATATGTCTTTACTTGTTATATGTCGTACTTGCCACATGCTTTTACTTATTATATGATTTACTTGCTATACGTCTTTACTTGTTACATGCCTTACTTGTCACATGTCTTTACTCGTTTATGGCTTGTTCTTCTAAGCTATATTGGATTGTGTGGCCATTTGATCATTCACGTGTTATTAACCTTGTTTGATTTCGCGTCTAGATATGTGTGTAAGACTAGCCTTTGGCTATTGGATTTGCCTATTATTCCTTGTTAGTGATCATCTCTCCCTTAATGAATTGGATTTGTCTATTCTCTTCGATATTGTACTTTGAACCTAACTATGTGTTAATGTGTTGATTGGATGATTTTATATGAATTGATATGTTGGATTGGGTTGCCTCTACAATAATATTGTTATAGGGATCGAGTTGCTCGCTGCAATAATAGTATGACCATGGGATCGGGTTGCCGCCACAATAATATTTTTGTGTGTTGGATCAGGTTGTGCGCAACAACATATGTATTATGAATCTTGGTGTGGTTTGTGCTATAGTTATTTTTTGTAGGCTTTGGCTATGTTGATTATGGATATTGTTCTTCCCCGTTGATTTGAGTTTCTGAAAAGGGTTTCAATTGTGTTGTTCAATAAACGTGGTTATTACTTCTGTTATTGGATTCTTTTGTTATTTCCTGTTATTATCCTGTTATCTCTATTGGTATTTTTGTTGCTTATTAACTGTACATGTTTATATGGTAAGTGTCTTATCATAGCCTCGTCATTACTTTATTGAAGTTAGGCTCGATACTTATTGAGTACATTGGGTCGGTTGTACTCATACTACACTTCTGCACTTCTTGTGCATATTCAAACATTGGTACCAATGAACTCTCGAGAGGTGCTTAGTCGTTACCAGATAGATGACTCGAGATAGAGCTGCAAACCAGTCCACAGGCTCTAGAGTTATCTTTCCATTTTCTCCCTTACTGTTTATTATGCCAGGCAATATTGTTTCATCGCAGACATTGTATGTAGTATTCTTAGTAGCTTATATACTCTGTGATACCAGATCTTGGGAGGTTATGTAAACAACATTTGGTTTTAGACTTATTTATTTATTTCTGAGTTTTACTCTTATTCATATAGTATTATACTATTATCTGTTAGTCTCATTTATTTATTTATTCTTAAGTGTTGGCTTGCCTAACAATTGGTGTTAGGTGCCATCACGAACCCGTTGATTGGTATTTTAGATCGTGAGAAATTGGTATTCAATGCCCTACATTTCTTAGGTCTCACGAGTCATGAGCAAGCTTTGTAGAGTCTTGAGGAACGGTACGTAGATGTCTGTACTTATCTTCTAGAGGCTATAAGGCTTTAGTAACCTTTCACTTTCTTTCTTTCTCCATCGTTCAATTTTGTTCTATCCTAAAGTTTGAATCTTTGTTTTCTATTCTCTCACTGATGGCGAGGACACACGCATTAGCAGCAACAGATCAGGAGCCAGAGCCCCCGGTTGTAGCCTTTACAAGGAGTAGATGTCGGGGCAAAGGTAGAGCTCATCCTAGAGATGCGCATAAGCACCTACAGCCACTCACGCTTATGCTAGAGCAGCGTCAGTCAAGCCTCAAATAGCTCTAGTTGATGTGATTCCTGTTCTTGGTCCGCTAGTTGGACCAAATCATGTTCTTGAGGCATTTATTGCTACTCCAGTGCTTCAGGACGCCTTGGTCCGCATGGTCATGGTTCAGGCAGGCGTGCTTCCTATGGCACCAGCCACTTCTCAGGCTGGGGGAGGAGTTAGACTCATGCCACTCATACTTTGGAGCACATGGCTTTGGGATATCAAACCCTAGGAGTATTACCAGTTGGGGTGGTCCAACCCATTATTGCCGTGCAACCTGAGGTTAGACCCGCGATGTCAGTCGATGAGCTGAAGAGGATGGATAGGTTCTAGAAGTTGTTTCCTCCTCACTTTAGTGGAGCTCCTTCGGAGGATATACAGGAGTTCTTGGACCGATACCATGAGATTCTGCACAATTTAGGACTAGTTGAGTCCAATGAAATTGATTTCACCATTTTCTAGATGCATGGTTCAGCCAAGAAGTGGTGGGAGACTTATGAATGGGCAGACCAGGACCTCTTACTTAGGCTCAGTTCTCACATCTTTTCTTGGAGAAGTTTTTCCCCCTCACTTAGAGAGATGACTTGTGCTGTCATACCCCAACCTTGGGAGGGGAGATCCGGAAGGCCCGTGCAGATCGACGTTCATGCTTAGACCTCATAATGTAGAATCTGGTCCAACAAGGCCCCTAAGTAGTAACACCATAGATAAAATGCATACAACTGGATGTGAAAGAAACTTTAGCATTAGAAAATATGTTTTACATTTATGTGGGCAAATGTTGCTGACAAGGCCATCATAATATTTACATACTTCCAAAACACTGGTCTGCAAGCATCTAAGAGCATCATAACACCTAATTTGTTCGGTATAGGACCCCACCGTACCTAAAATGACTAGAAAATGTGCTTTGATACCTAATAACGTCTGATCAGCTACTCCGAAGTAGTGGAGTGCAACGACCAATCAACTGGAGCTAGCACCCTACTGGGGAGTGACGTCATTGGGTATGTCTGTACCTGTGGGCATGAACACATCGCCTAAAATAAAGGGGCGCCAATATGAAAAATGTACTGAGTATGTGCAATTAAGATAGCATGTAAAAGTCAGTGGCAAAAACATAAATGATATGAGTACTTGCTTTCAACCTGAGTTTTGAAGACAAGCCACCGGGGGCATTAGCTGTAACAACTATGGAATTAAGAAAATGTGCAAGATTTAAGTAAGGTTGAGCCACCCTTGGAGGCTGCGCATTAAATGTAACATAATGTTACTTAGCCCTTCTTTGGGGCATATTACTTCATATCATACCCGGCCTCCCAAAGGTCACGGTAAAGTTTATTTCTTCCATTATATCGTACCCGACCATAGGAGGGTTTGGTAGCGTCTTATACTACATCATTCTGTACCCAACCTCATAGAGAGCTCGGTCATACTCAGCCACGCAAGGGCTCAGTAGTACTTCAAATCATACCTAATTGATCAGTGGTTGCAAAATAGGTGCTGTACCTGGCCGCCTATAGCGTGGTTTGGTAAAATAAAATAGATACATATATATAAGTGCAACTCAATAGCAGTTTCAAGGGATAACAAGTTTAAACTCTGAATGAACCATACTACCCGACCACAAGATACCAACTAGAAACTTTATAGACTTCAAAATAAATGCCACCGGCAAGTATGTACAAGAACAGAACAACATCATTTGGAAGGACTCAGAACAACCAAGTTCTACAATACAGAAATCCTTTGGAAGGATAAAGAGAGAGAAATACTTACACCAACTCATGCCAAGAAAGGAAGTTGCCCTACATACCTTATTGGAGAACTAGTTACACTTCTATGGTGGTAAATCCCACCTCCATGAATTTTCGGAATCGATACAATGAGATGATAAATGTACTAGCGAAGTTTCTAGCTCCTTTACACTAGATCCTCCTAAATTCAACCTCAGGCTTGCCTTAAATTGTTTAGGAATTCTAATGGGGGTGTTGAGAGCATTTTGGAAGAACTGATATTAGTGATTTCTTATTGAAAAATGAAAGAGAAAGAGTGATGCTGCCTTTTTATATTACACCATATCTAGGAAACTCCGCCACTACCACATGCAAAACGGGTCATTCACTGCACCCGGTGACAACTGGCGCAAGTCTAATGCAATGTGTAATCCCCTTTGCCTTCACACACGTCGCTGGCTAATTGGCCGGTCTAAAACAAAACTCGAAAAATCTTAAATCTTTAGGTGTGGGGTGTAACATGTGCAGTCAGTTTGAGTGCCTTCAGCAGGGTAGTATGACAGTCACCTAATATGAGATGAGATGTGTTAATTTATCTCATCATGTTGCTATCCTGATCCCTATTGAGAGGTAGAAGGTGCGAAAGGTTATAGAGGGTCTTGCTTATGGTATCAGACTTCAGATGGATAAAGCGGCCGAGAATGAGATCTCTTTCACTTAGGTGATTGAGATTTCTAGGAGGATTGAGCAGATTCATGGCTATGGGAGAGAGGCGGGATCGGATAAGAGACCTCGTCATTTTGGTGGTTTCAGTGGTACCTCATCTGGAGGCAGGGGTTGCTTTTGGTAGAGGCCATTCTATCAGGCCAGTCCAGTCAACACTTCAAGTTTCTCGTGGTACTTCAGGTAGTCATTGTACTTATGGTCCGCACTTAGGGAAGCCATCATTTAGTGCATCTCCAGCTCCCATAAGTGCACCTTCTATATAGAGTTTCTACAGTGGTGATTCGGGTCATTTGGTATAGCCTCATACTCAGCAGCTACGTCAGGTGAGGGATTGCTTTGAGTGTGGGAATATGGGGCATTACAAGAGGCATTGCCCGAGATTGTAGGGTAGAATACAACAGGGTAGCCATGCCATCATTCCAGTACCAATTACTACACCACCCGCGCAACTAGCTAGAGGTGGGGGTCAACTAGTCAGAGGTAGAGGCCAGCCAACTAGAGGTAGAGGCCAGTAAGTGAGAGGTCATCCTAGAGTTAGAGGACATGTTGGACGGGTCCAATCCCGTTGTTATGCATTTCCAGGTAGGCCTGAGGTAGAGTCGTTTGATGCAGTTATTACAGGTATTATCTCACTCTGCATAGAGATGCTTCGATGTTGTTTGATATGGCTTCTACCTTTTCATATGTGTATCTATATTTTGCATCGCACTTGAGTATGCCTCGTGATTCTCTTGATATTTCTGTTTTTGTGTCTATATCGATTGGGGATTCTATAGTAGTCGATCGAGTGTATCGGTCTTGTGTTGTTACTATTAATGGCGTTGATCCTACAGTTGATTTGTTGTTGTTGGATATAGTGGATTTTGAGATTATTCTTGGTATGGATTGTTTATTCTCGTACGATGCTAAATTGGATTATCACGCCAAGACCGTGACTTTAGCTATGCCGGGGTTGCCTAGATTAGAGTGGAGAGGGACCATTGGAAATTCTACTTGTAGGGTGGTTTCATTCTTGAAGGCACAACGCATGGTTGAGAAGGGGTGTTTAAAATATTTGGATTACATTCGAGGTTCTAATGTGGAAGTCCCTTCTTTGGATTCAGTACCAATAGTGAGAGAGTTTTCAGAGGTATTTCCAGTAGATTTACCAAGCATGCCTCCTAGTCAGGATATTGACTTTTGCATTGACTTGGTTTCGGGAACTCAGCCCATTTATATTCTGCCATACCATATGCCTCCACCCGAGTAGAAGAATTGAAGGAGCAGTTGTAGGATTTGCTTGATAAGGGGTTCACTAGACCGAGCATTTCTCCTTGGGGGTACACTGATGTTATTTGTGAAGAAGAAAGATGGTTCTGTGAGGATGTGCATTGATTATTGATAGTTGAACAAGGTTACTATCAAGAACAAGTATCCATTGCCTCACATTGATGATTTATTTGATTAGGGTGCCAAGGTCTTCTCTAAGATTGATTTGAGATATGGCTATCATCAAGTGAAAATTAGGTCTTTGGATGTCCGTAAGGTAGCTTTTAGGACTTGCTATGGTCATTACGAGTTCTTAGTGATGTCAGTTAGTTTTACTAATGCTCTAAAAGCTTTCATGGATTTGATGAACTGAGGGATTTGTATTCCTTCGTGATTGTGTTCATTGATGATATTCTAGTTTACTCTTGTAGTAGAGAGGAGCAGGAGCAACACTTGTGGTTTGTACTTCAGAATTTGAGGGATCGCCAGATTTATGCTATGTTTTTGAAGTGTGAGTTCTGGTTGAACTCAGCTGCATTCTTAGTTTATGTCGTGTCTAGTGAGGGTATAAAGGTTGATCCCAAAAAGATTGAGACGATTCAAAATTAGCCTAGACATACTTCAGCTACTAATATTCAGAGTTTCTTAGGTTTGGCGGGCTACTATCATCACTTTGTTGAGGGATTTTCATCTATTGCAGCCCCATTGACCAAGTTGACTTAGAAGGGTGCTTCTTTCAGATGGTCTGATGAGTGTGAGGAGATCTTTCAGAAGCTCAAGATTGCTTTGACTATAGATCTAGTGTTGGTGTTGCCCATAAATTTGGGCCTTATATTGTGTATTGTGGTGCTTCACCCATTGGGCTTAGTGCAGTATTGTTGCAGGAGGGTAGGGTGATTGCCTACGCATCTCCCCAATTGAAGATTCATGAGAAGAACTACCCTGTTCATGATTTGGAGTTTGTAGCTATTGTACACGCGCTCAAGATTTGGAGGAACTACTTTTATGTCATGTCATGTGAGGTTTACACTGATCATCGGAGTCTCCAGCATTTGTTCAAGTAGAAGGATTTGAATTTGAGACAGCGGAGATGGTTAGAGTAGTTGAAAGACTATGGTATCACTATCTTGTATTATTCGGTGAAGGCAAATATGGTAGCTGATACCTTGAGTGGGAAGGCAGAGAGTATAGGTAGTTTTGGATTTATACCAGCTGAGGAGAGGCCATTACCTATGGACGTTGAGGCCTTGACTAACAAGTTTGTGAGATTGAATATTTTCGAGCCTAGTAAGGTTCTTGCTAGTGTTGTTGCATAGTCATCTTTGTTGGAGTGCATCAAGGCTCGCCAGTTTGATGATCCTCATTTGTTGGTGTTAAAGGACACGATGCAGAGAGGTGGTGCAAAGAAGGTTGTGATTAGAGATGATGGTGTTATGCGGCTTTAGGGTATGATTTGTGTTCCGAATGTTGATGGTTTGAGAGTGTAACGACCCGATAAGTTGTTTTGAGTACTAGCTCCTCTTTTTATGATTTGATACCTTTCATAGCGGTATTTGATGATTTATGACCTGCGTGCGTGGTATGTGTTAATTTACATAAAGTCTAAATTTGAATTTTAAAGAAAACTTGATTTTGGAACTTGAAAATGGCTAGAGTTGACCACGGTCAATATAATTGCTAAATGACCTCGGATCGGTATTTTTACAATTCCGATAGGTTCATATAATGTTTTTAGACTTGTACGCATGTTTGGTTGGGGTCCCGGGCGACCCGAGGTTGTGTCGACGCTTAATGTGAAAAGTTGAAATTTTGAAGTTTGAAGTTTGAAGTTCTTTGAGTTTTGGTGTTTGATTCTTGATTTTAGATGTTGTTTTGATGATTTGAGCTTACGAGTGAGTTCGTATGATGTTATTATACTTGATATTAGTATTGGGATAAGGATGATTTCTGGACTAATTTGCTAGGAATTGGGATTGCTTGTGCTTCAGACCTCGCATTTGTGATGGTCTGTTCGCAAATGCGAGTCTCGCATTTGCGATGCTGAGGAGGTGGAGAAGCTTCGTTTGCATTTGCGAGAGGGCTTGACTTTGCATTTGTGAGTTCTTTATCGCATTTGCAACCCTGGGCATAGTAGGAACATCTTCGCTTTAGTGAAACTTTGTTCGCATTTGCGGAGGGTCCAACCTTCGCAATTGCAAAGTCTATGTCACATTTGCGACATCAAAGGGGCCCAGGAACTGTTTGCAATTGCGAACAAGAGTTCATAATTGTGATACCTGCAGCTGGGTAAAAGGTTAGGATTTGGGACTTAGCTAAGTTTACTCCATTTTTGAGATCTAGACTCCACATATAAGCAATTTTCGAGAGCAATTTCTTTCCAACTTCACATGTTAGTAAACTTTAACTTGTTTTTGTTCAATTTTTTTTATTTTCCGTGAATTTTCACTGTTAAATCTAAGATTTTATAGCGTAGAAATAAGGGTTTTGGGTAGAAATTTAGGATTTTGTAATTTAGAGATTTAGACCTCAAATTGAGGTCGGATATCGAATCAAATCACATATTTAGACTCGGGAGTGAATGGGTAATCGAGATTTTGTCTCAATTTCAGATTTCAACCATGTGGGCTCGAGTTGACTTTTTCAAATGTGTTAAAGATCGAACTTTTTTGATACTCGGGTAGTTTCTAAAGCTTGTTTTGACTTATTTGAGTAATATTTGACTAGATTCGGGTGATTTGGAGGCTTGTTCTAAGGGGAAAGCCATGTTGGTGGGCTTATGTATGGTATTTTGATCGGACTAGACTTTTAGAATCTTTCATGCATTAAACTAGAAATTGTTGTATCATGTTATATCTTCCATTTTTAAATTTCTCTTACATGCCTTACTTGATGTGGTTATCACATGCTCCATCCCTTCTTGTCAAACATGCTCTTATATGCTTTAATTGCCTTTGTTATCCTCTTATTGTCATGTTACATCTTTTACTATCGAGTTGTTATTGCAAGTTGTCCTTCCGTGTTGAGCATGTATTTAGATATAGATACTACTTCATACCATCTCTTTTATTTTTAAGCTTGCTTTGGACTTTTAAAGTGGAAATTGTCATTTCGTGGAAATACCTTTATTTTGAGTTATTAAAGTTGAAGTTATGAAAGTTACCACCACATTGAGGTTGAAGTTGTTGGTTATTGAGACTTCTTTCATTGTTGAGTAATTCTCGTTCATATTGTTATTATTGAGATTCTTGTTCATATTGTGATTGAGTTGTGGGCTATATGTTGTGGAAACTTTGGTATTATTGAGATTCTTGTTCATATTGACGAAAACTTGGTGTACTCCCGCAGCTGGGAGGATCATGAGCAGCATTTGAGGATTGTACTCCAGACATTGAGGGAGAAGAAGTTGTATGCAAAACTCTCAAAGTGTGAATTCTGGCTTGATTAGGTAGCATTGTTAGGTCATGTGGTGTCGAGTGAGGGGATCAAGGTAGATCCGAAGAAGATTGAGGTAGTTCAGAGTTGGCCTAAACCGTCTTCAGCTACTGACCTTCACAGTTTTCTAGGTTTGGCCAGATATTACCGCCGTTTCGTGGAGGGTTTCTCGTCTATTGCTGCACCTTTGACCAGATTGAACTAGAAGGGTGCTCCATTTAGGTGGTCAGACGAGTGTGAGGAGAGCTTTCGGAAGCTCAAGAATGCCTTGACCACAACTCCAGTCCTAGTCTTTCCTTCAGCATCGGGTTCATATATGGAGTTTTGTGATGCTTCGCGGATTGGTATTGCGTGTGTCTATATGCAAGAGGGTAGGGTGATTACTTATTCGTCACGCCAATTCAAGCCCCATGAGAAGAACTACCATGTTCATGATCTAGACTTGGCAGCAATAGTACACGCATTGAAGATTTTGAGGCATTATATCTACGGTGTGTATTTCAAGGTATTCACATATCATCTGAGTCTACAACACTTGTTTAAGAAAAATGACCTAAACTTGAGGAGCGGAGGTGGATAGAGCTGTTGAAAGACTATGATATCACTATTTTGTATCATCTTGGGAAGGCAAATGTGGTGGCCGATACCTTGAGTAGAAAGGCGGAGAGTATGGGTGCCTTGCTTATATTCTAGTTGGTGAGAGGCCATTAGCATTGGATGTTTAGGGGTTGGCCAATAAGTTTGTGAGATTAGATGTTTTGGAGCCCAGCCGGTTCTCGCTTGCGTGGTTTCTTGGTCTTCTTTGTATGAGTGCATTAGAGATCGTCAGTATGACGACCCCTATTTGCTTGTCCTTAAGGACACAGTGATGCACGGCGACGCCATCGAGGTTTCTATTGGAGATGATGGGTTGCGTGAGTTGATCCTTGAGGATGCCCATAGTTCGTGGAGGAGAATGAAGAAAGATATAGTGGAGTATGTGGCTCAGTGCTTGGATTGTCAGTAGGTGAAGTACGAGCATCATAGGCAGGGCGATTTGCTTCAGAGACTTGAGATTCCCGAGTGGAAGTTGGAGCATGTCACCATAGATTTCGTTGTTGGACTCCCACGGACTTCGAAGAAATTTGACGCAGTTTGGGTTATTGTTTACCGGTTGACTATGTCCGCACATTTCATCCCGGTTGTGACTATCTATTCTTTAGAGCAGTTGGCTGAGATCTATATCCGCGAGAATGTTCGACTTCATGGTGTGCCGGTGTCTATTATCTCTGATCGAGAAACACAATTTACATTGCACTACTGGAGGGCCATGCAGCGTGAGTTAGGCACAGGGGTTGAGTTGAGTACAACCTTTCACCCCCAGACTAACGGGCAGTCCGAGCGCCCCATTGAGATCTTGGAGGACATGCTACGTGCTTCTGTTATGGATTTCGGGGGTTCTTGGGATCAGTTCTTGCCGCTTGTAGAGTTTGCCCACAACAACCGCTATCAATCCAGTATTCGGATGGCTCTTTATGAGGCTCTATATGGGAGGCAGTGCCGTTCTCCAGTTGGTTGGTTTGAGCTAGGAGAGGCTATGTTGTTAGGCTTGATTTGGTTCGAGATGCCTCGAAGAAAGTCAAGTTGATTCAGGATCGATTTCGTACAACACAGTCTAGGCTGAAGAGTTATGCTGATCAGAAAGTTTGTGATGTAGCATTTATGGTGAGAGCGAGGGGTTTGATGTGGGTTTCACCCAATAAGGGAGTGATGAGGTTCGGGAAGAAGGAAAAGTTGAGCCCTAGGTATATTGGTCCTTTTGAGATCCTTGAGTGAGTGGGGGAGTTGGCCTAGAAGCTTGCATTACCACCCAGCTTATTTGTAGTTCACCCGGTGTTCCATGTTTCCATGCTCCGGAAGTATTATGGTGATCCGTCCCATGTATTAGATTTCAGCTCGGTCCATGTTCGATTGTGGTTATGTGACTTACCGGGGTGGTTGGTCTTGTTCCGGGTGAGATTCGGAGTGAATTGGGACACTTAGTCCTAAAGTTTGAAGCTTAAGTTGAAAGAGTTAACCGGAGTATGACTTTTCTTTAGACGACGCCGAAATGGAGTGTTGATAGTTCCAATATTTTTGTATAGTAATTTTGGACATAGGCGTATGTACGGATATTGATTTTGAGGTCCGTAGGTTGGTTTGAGGCTTTTTGGCGAAAGTTGGAAAGTTGAAGGTTCAGAAGGTTGAGAGGTTTGACCGAGAGTTGACTTTATTGATATTAGGCTTGGATTGTGATTCTGAGAGTTGGCATAGCTCTGTTGTGTCATTTGTGACTTGCATGAAAAAATGAGCTCATTCAAAGTTGATTTGATATGATTCGACATTAGATTTAGAAGTTGGAAGTTCCTTAGTTCATTATGCTTTGATTGGGGTGCGATTCGTAGATTTGATGTTGTTTGATGTGATTTAAGGCCTCGAGTATGTTCGCATTGTGTTTTGGGACTTGATGGTATGTTTGGACAGGGTCCCGGGACCCCGGGTGTGATTCGGATTTAAATTGGATGGAGATTTGGACTTAATGAGTTGCTGAAACTTAAGGCTTCTGGTGTGATCGCAACTACGAGGTCTTGACCGCTGGTGCAAAGTTTCAAAAGCGACAGGCCTATCGCAGAAGAGAAGAGTAGCTGAGTTTGGCAGAGACCGCATATGCGAGGATCTTTCCGCATCTGCGAGCCTGCAGGTACGAGGGATTTGGTTGCATGAGCGGATATGGCTAGGATGGTCTAGAGTCATAGAAGCGCACCGCAGAAGCGGTCCCGCAGGTGCACAAGATTGGCCGCAGGTGCGCTTGGTCGGGTGTATAAGTGGAATCCGCAGGTGCAGAAATATAACCACAAAAGCAGTGTCGCGGGTGCGACTCTGAGGGCCGCAGAAGTGGAAATCGCTGGGCAGAAATAGCTCCTTTGAGGGTTTTATCTCATTTATCACACTTTGAGTTGAGAGCTCGATTGTGGGCGATTATGGAAGGAATTTTCCATGATTGGATGGGGGTAAGTTTACCCGGATTTGCTTATTATTCATGATTCCACCATTGTTTTTATCATTTAATTAGTGTTTTGAGCAGGAGAAATTGGGGAATTTTGTGAAAACTTTCCTTTAATATAATTGAGGGTTTGAATGTCGATTTGAGGTCGGAATTGGATAATTTTAGTATGGTTGGACTCGTATCGGAATGAGTGTTTAGATTTTATATGTTTGGTTAGGTTCCGAGGTGCGAGCCCGGGGTTGACCTTTTGAGTTTCTTTAAAGATTTCAACTTTATTATCTAGAAGCATTTCCTATGGTTTGTATTTATGGTATTAAATTATTTTGGCTAGATTCGAGCCGTCCAGAGTTGGATTTTTGCGGGAAAGGCTTTCTAGTGGGTTGATTTAGCTTGTTTGAGGCAAGTATCTTGGCTAACTTTGTGTGGGAGAACTACCCCTTAGGACTTGGGTTGATTTATGTTATTTGAGTGATGTGAAAGACGTTTACACTAGGTGACGAGTGTGTACATGGGCTTATGTGTGGTATTTTGGCAGGACTAGACTCTTAGACTCTGTCATGCATTAAACTAGAAATTGTAATATCATGTTATATCTTCCCTTTTTAAATTGCTCTTACATGCCTTACTTGATGTGGTTATCACATGCTCTATCCCTTCTTGTCAAACATGCTCTTATATGCTTTAATTGCCTTTGTTATCTCTCTTATTGTCATGTTACCTCTTTTATTATCGAGTTATTCTTATTTGTAGTTATTATTTCATGTTGTCCTTCCGTGTTGAGTTATTCCATGTATTTAGATATAGATACTACTTCATACCATCTCTTTTACATTTAAGCTTACGTTGTACTTTTAAAGTGGAAATTGTCATTTTGTCGAAATACCTTCATTTTGAGTTTTTGAAGTTAAAGTTATGAAAGCTAAAATCACATTGAGGTTGAAGTTGTTGATTATTGAGGTATCTTTCCTTGTTGAGTAATTCTCATTCACATTGTTATTATCTTGTTTATATTATGGTTGAGTCGCGGGCTATATGTGTTCGAAACTTTGGTATTGTTGATTTTTTACAAGTTGTGGCATATGTGCACTGGTGGTGCGAGTTGTTATTGTGTTGTGATATTGATGTTCATGAGGCAGTATAAGGATAAGATTTAATGTGCATGCGGCAGCATAAGGTGGGATTTATGTGCATGTTTCTAGTAAGGGAATTACTTGAAGCCACACGACGACATAAGGTTGGCTAAAGTGCATGTAGCTATTTCAGGAAAAATATTTTCAAAACTATCTAAATGTAAGGCTCACGTGGCGGTATAAGGACAGAGTATGATTGCGATTACCTCACTTGTATTTTTCCACATTGTTTCCTTGATGTTCTTATCATGTGTTCCATCCTTGTTGTTTTGATTGCTTAAAATTAAGTTGTTAGCTTACCTTATTGTATTGCTTTATTGTCACTATTTCCTCGTTTCCATTATTAGATCACACTATACTTGTTCAGTTTTTCTTATCCTAGTAGGTATCTTGACCTGGCCTCGTCACTACTCTACCGAGGTTAGGCTTGATACTTACTGGGTACAGTTGTGTTGTACTCACACTACGCTTTTGCACATTTGTGTGCAGATCCAGGTACCTCGACTTAGGCTAGGCATCACTAAGTGTACCATATAGTTCGGAGACTTCAAGGTATACCTGCTAGGAGCTCGCAGGCCTCGGAGTCACCTTTTCTCCTTCTTTTGCTATTGTTTACTCTTTATCTAGACAGTGTTGTACTAGGGATTTTTAGTATATTCCTGTAGAACTTATAACTCAGTTCCACCGGTTTTTGGGAAATTTTGTTACAGATGTTCTGTTTCGGATTTATTATAAGCTTATCGAATTATCTTAATATCTTAGCAGTTAAATTCCATTAAGTTAGTCATGAATGTTAGGCTTACCTAGTCTTAGAGACTATGTGCCATCACGACTACCTTAGGTGGGATTTTGCGGTTGTGACACCTATTGTGTTGAATCTACAACTGTGACATGTAATAAGAAAATGCAACACGATGAGAGTGATTTAGAAGAATGGGAGAACGATGTAATACCTGAGGAACTCCAGCCCTTTGTTGATTGTTTCGCTGGGTATCACCAGATCTGGATGGATGAAGAAGATACGGAGAAAATAACCTTCATCACACCATGGGGTGTGTATTGCTATAAGATGATGTTGTTTGGTTTGAAGAACACTGGAGCTACATACATGAAGGCCATGACCACCCTTTTTTCAGGATATGATACATAAGGAGATCGAGGTTCATGTGGATGTCATCATCATCAAGTCCAAGAAGAGCCTAGATCATCACATAGCAAATCTTAGGAAGTTCTTCGACTGCCTGCAGAGATACAACTTGAAGCTGAACCCTACAAAATGTGCCTTCGGGGTCCCTGCCGGGAAGCTACTAGGCTTCATCGTCAGCCGCTGAGGGATTGAGCTAGACCCGTCAAAGATAAAAGCCATACAGGACCTGCCGCCACCAAGGAACAAAAGGACGTAATGAGCTTCCTAGGTAATCTCAATTACATCAGCCATTTCATAGCGCAGTCAACAGTAATATGAGAACCAATCTTCAAGATGTTGAGACAGGATGCTGCAACAAGTTGAACTGAGTAATGTCACAAGGATTTCGATAAAATCAAGGAGTATATATCCAAACCTCCTGTGCTAGTCCCACCGGAGCCCGGTAGACCTTTACTCTTGTACTTGTCCATGTTGAACGGAGCATTTGGATGCGCCTTGGGACAACATGATGAGACCGGAAGGAAAGAGCAAGCAATATATTATCTGAGTAAGAAGTTCACACCTTACGAAGCTCGTTATTCTCTATTGGAACGAACCTTTTGCGCTTTGACATGGATAACCCAGAAGTTGAGGCATTTTTTATGCACATATACCACATACCTCATATCGAGAATGGACACCGTAAAGTATATTTTTCAGAAACCAATGCCTACCGGCAAGTTGGCTAAGTGGCAAATACTGCCAAGTGAGTTCGACATTGTCTACGTCACTTAGAAGGCAGTCAAGGGGCAAGCATTGGCCTATCACCTGGCAGAGAACCCTGTGGGCAGAGAATATGAACCATTGAAGACGTATTTCCTAACGAGGAAGTATATTTCATAGGGGAAGATATCGCTGAAGCTTATGATGGTTGGAGAATGTTCTTCAACGGAGCCGCAAACTTCAAGGGAGTGGGAATTGGAGTTGTCCTAATATCAGAAACATGCCAACATTACCAAGTATCCACCAAGATCAGGTGCCCATGCACCAACAATATGGCAGAATATGAAGTTTGAATTTTGGGACTTAGGTTGGCAATCGAAATAAACATCTAGGAATTATTAGTAATCGGAGACCGAGACTTGCTGATACATCAGCTGCTCAGAGAATGGGCCACCAAGAATACCAAGATACTGCCATACCTACATTGTGTGAAGGAATTAATCAAGAGGTTCACATTGATATAATTCAAACATGTTCCCCGAATTCAGAATGAGTTCGCAGACACCTTGGCCACCTTATCTTCCATGATACAACATCCAGATAAGAATTACATCGATCCCATCCCAATAGAGATCCGCAAATAGCCCGCCTAATGTGCTCATGTTCAAGAGGAATTTGATGGGAATCCATGGTTTCACGATATCAGGGAGTATCTAGAAAAGGGAGAGTAACCGGAAAATGCTATACACACTCAAAAGTGCAAATTACGGAGGTTAGCTAACCATATCTTTCATAGTGGAGGAATTCTGTACAGAAGAACTCCTGACCTAGGATTGCTAAGATGTGTCGATGCCAAGGAAGCATCCAGATTGCTTGAAGACATACATGTTGGGACATGCAGATCTCACATAAATGGGTTCGTTCTAGCCATGAAGATGCTAAGGGCGGGATATTTTTGGATTACTATGGAAACTGATTGCATCAAGTACGTACAGAAATGTCACCAGTGTCAGGTACATGCTGACATGATACAGGTTCCACCTACTGAACTCAATGTGACGAGTTCGCCCCGGCCCTTTGCCGCTTGGGGCATAGATGTCATCAGCCCGATCGAGCATGTTGCCTCAAATAGACACAGATTTATCTTGGTAGCCATTGATTACTTCACCAAATGGGCCGAAGCTGCCTCCTACAAAGCTGTAATAAAGAAAGTCGTGGCGGATTTTGTTCGGGACCGTATTGTCTACGATTCGGGGTGCCCGAGTCAATTATTACTGATAATGTCGCCACTCTCAATAATGATATGATGAAGGACATGTACGAAACATTCATTATCAAACACCAAAATTCCACTACATATAGACCATAGATGAATGGAGTCGTAGAAGCCGCCAACAAGAATATTAAGAAAATACTAAGGAAGATGGTGGACAACTACAAACAATGGCACGAGATGTTACAATTTTCTTTGCTTGGATGCTGTACTATGGTAGAAAATCTCTTGGTTTATTATACCGAAGCGGTTATACATGCCGAGGTAGAAAATCCTTCCCTACAGATCATATAGGAAGTCGAGCTTAATGATGCAGAATAGGTACAGAGTCGATATTATCAGTCGGCTCTCATTGACGGTAAAAGGATGAACGTGGTGTGTCATGGCCAACTTTACCATAATAGAATGGCAAGGGCTTTCAACAGGAAGGTTAGACCAAGACAATTCATACTGGGGGAACTGGTTCTAAAGTGGATCTTCCCACATTAGGATGTGGTGGAGGGTAAATTCTCGCCAAACTGGAAAGGTCCTTGCATAGTTCACCGAGTATTGATGGGAGGAGCACTCATACTAGCAGAAATGGACGGAGAGATATGGCCAAAACCTATCAATTCACGTGCCGTCAAAAGATACTATATTTAAATTGCATTGACATTTTCTTCTTGATGTAACATGAACTACACCTGACCTGATTCCCGTTTAAGAGGGGATACGTAGGCAGCAGTTCAAAACTCAATTTTAGTAATAGCCAAATGCTACACAGGCTAGCTCAAAGCACAAAAGTGTCAGGCTCGGAAAACAAAGTTAGAGGAAAGGACAGAACAAGGAATCAAAGCACGAACCAACCGTTCCCCCAACTTACAATTTTTCTTTGAATGCAGGTATAACAGACTCAACATTATCATTAGTATCCGCAAGTAATATACAACAAGACTGCTATCTTCACATAGACAGATGCTACCAAGCCTAAATATGTCAAGCTAAGAATTATTTTCCTTTATCGCGTTTATTTGAGGCTAAACTTTGCCTCCATCATTACAATGCTAAACATTGTCTGCATCTGCATTAGGTTCACGCACGACCCTTCTACATGCATAGGGCTAAGCACTGCCCTCATTACTTGCATAAGGCTAAGCTCTGCCTCCATCCTTGCACATGGCTAAATACTGCCTTCCTCTGCATAGGGCTAAGCACCGCCCTCATCACTTGCATAGGGATAAGCATTGCCCTCATACTTGCATGAGGCTAAGCTCTGCCTCCATCATCACATAAGGTTAAGCATTGACTTCCTCTGCATAGGGCTAAGCACTGCCCTCATTCTTTGTATAGGGCTAAGCATTGCTCATAATTCGCATAGGGCTAAGCATTTCCCTCATACTTGCATGAGGGTAAGCTCTGCCTCCATCACCACATAAGGCTAAGTACTGCCTTCCTCTACATAGAGCTAAGCACTGCCCTAATTCTTTGCATAGGGTTAAGCACTGCCTTCATAATTCGCATCGGCTAAGCTCGGCCTCCATCATTGCATAAGGCTAAGCACTACCTTCCTCTGCACAAGGCTAAGCACTGCCCTCATCACTTTCACAAGGCTAAGAAATGCCTCCCATCATTCCTGCATAAGGCTAAACCCTACCTTCGTCATTTGCATATGGCTAAGCACTACTTATTTCCTATGTGAAACAGTCAAGTATCGCCACATCTTTGCATTTCATAGGCTAAAATATCACCAAATTATCTAAAGGCGTCATAGTCCGAAGGCACCATTTTCATGGCCCGAGGAAACCAGTCCATGGCCTAAGAATCTCAAAGCTGCATATCATTATTCAAAGGCGTCATAGTCCAGAGGCACCATCCTCATAGCCCGAGGACACCATCTCATGGCATGCGAATCCCCTTATCATACGCTTTATGGCCCATGACGTCATGGTCTAAGGACATCATCCTCATCGTTCGAAGACAATTTTCATGGTCCGAAGGGAATTTGTATCATGTTTAGTTTCCTTACTTGCATCAACGATATTATAATTGTTATGTATATGCCTCCTTATTCATTTTATTCTAATCTTTGCAAGTAACTCGAAAGGTAACCGTTCTTCAAACGAGAGAAATCCTCACTCCGGTTTCCATTCAAATGTTCACATTCCTTGTGTATCTCCAAGTAACCGCCAATCGATAAATGATTACTTTTATTTTCCATAACGTTCCCCACTCATTGCCCCCATGCATCCGTAACGAACAATTTCGCATTATTGCCATCACACTCTTTACCTGAAATATCAACTTTTCACGACACCGTCCTGTCCGGAGAAAATCATTCTTTAAAGCATGCGGTCTTTCCACAATAACTCCATCGGTCTCATTCACCTTTGGATCCTAAACTACACGCGACCTGATTCCCATAAAATCAAGTATATGTAGGCAGCTCAAGAACCAGGGTTCGGCCCCCATATTTTTAACATCTCGTATCCCATTCGCGTCTATTTAGATAAAATTGATTATCATCTCGATTTCTTTACCCAATAATTCTTTCATCATTCTCGGGTAAAGAGGGGCAGCTGTTGATACTCACTTTTGCCCTCATGTTTTTCACTTAACTAGTATATTTTATGGTGTTTTTTTACATTTAAATAATATTTGTAGAATATTTCATTGCACTACTATTCCATGATATATTTTGACTATTAATCTTTTATACTTTTATCCAATTATTATCATGGAATTTTAATACAAATAAGTTTATTTCATTTTATAAGCATTTTAAAATTAATTCTAGCATTTTAATTGATAAATATTTATTAATAACTCCCTTAAAATTATTTTTGAGTGATTAATTGTCCAAACTAATTATTTAAATTTCCATTCATATTTTATATTATTTTAAATTATTTTGTACAATTATATTTCTATTTTTACCCTATTTATATATTATTTGCAATAATAGCTTATATTTTATAAATAATTATATTTATTATGTTATTTAGGCCAAAATGGCATTTTTCTACTTTTACAATTATAGTCTATTATTTTAAAAGTGTTAATTTCAAAAATAGTATTTTTATCATTTTATAACCATTTTTAATTTATTTTTAATTAATTTTCGTATTTTAAGTCGTGGCCTAATATAGGCTCAAAATCTGGGCCAAAATTTGCCCAAATCTCGAGTCCAATTATCAGACACAATACCATATGACCCCTTAGCCTAAATACTCGGTCGGATGACCCGTATCCAGCCCATCTCCCATTTTAAAATCACAGTTGTTGATCTCTCAAGAGCAACGGCTCACAATAATCCCTCTTTCTCTCCTTATATACGCATAACAAAACCCTAACCCATTCTCACTCTCTCCGGCTGCCTCTCAACACTCGCAATCCTCTCCACTCTTTCCCCATTTATGTGAAACCCTAGCCACCTTACCCTAAATCCTCTCCAAATCCGGCTATACTACGGAACCTCTCCGTGATTTACTTACCTTATATGTGTTACTCTGTTATTATTTGCACACCCCAAGGCATCACTTGGTACTTGCCTAGTTTTAGCAAGTACTATCTCTTAGAATAAAGCCGATTCACTTCGATCTTTGAATTTTCAGACGATATTTCTTCTATATACACTCGAAAGAAGACTATTCTTGCACTCCTAGCCGATCTACAGCTATTGGACCTTAACTAGGGTTTGAAATTGATTTATTTCCTTTACCGGTCGCTTTACTGATTGCATGATTTTCCTTTTCCTTATTTGTGTTTGACTGACTTCTTTCTATGATTGTTTGTTTAATCGAACACTATATAAACCCTCCCCAATTTTCCCTTGGGAGAGACTTTTGAATCACTCTCTCTTGCTCGCACTTGTTCTATTCTTTATTCTGGTTCTCTAAGACTATTGTGTTCGATTGGTTATTGGCCAACTGAATGCCAAGGCCACTGTGGTATTGCCTAACAACCTCCTCCGGTGCAAGTACTGCTCGGAGCCCTTTCGAGGCTCTTGTAAACTCTGAATCACCAGAGATTTGGGGTTCTCACTATTCTCTTTCAACTGCTACTATTAAACCACTGCTGAAGCTCCAATTTTTCTCATTCTTTGCTCGTTTATCTTGCAACTAGTTAGTGTTCTCGACTATTCAGTTTGACTGTTATTCCTCTATTTGTTAGTGTTCTCGACTATTCAGTTTGACTGTTATTCCTCTATTTGTTCATCTTATGTTTATTATGTGTGCTAATATTGTCTAAACTCCTATCAAATAGAAAAGCATGACTTAGGCTTTCTTTGCAATTTGTGAATCATGTGTGGTGCTCTGTTGAATGTTTCACTGCAATTTCATTATCAAAATGATGTTTTGAGAATCCATGTTTGCCGGTATTAAATTGTCTTAAGTGTAATACCTTTAAGGCCATCTTTGATACTCATAGTGATCGACTTGTATGATTTCTAACCTTCTCAGAATTTGGTACTTACCTGCTGATCTATTTATTATACTGAGTTTATGATCCTGTTGTCCCTTAATTTTTTATGATAAGTCTTTCCTGTGGGTATTTACGCTTGTTATGTTCTCAGTATTAAGTTCTTGGTTATGTCTTGCCTTATATTTTCATGTTGAAATCTTCCTATGGGACTGCTATTTGTATCTACTCAGAATTGCTTCCTAAACATATTTTACTTTAAGAACATGTAAGCCACCAGGCGTGTGATTGCTCTGACCTATGTCTTATGTATACCCCTTCATGTTGTAGGAACTCTTTCATGAGATCTTTTATAAGACTAATAGATTTTCAAAGATGTCTTTGTCCTGTTTATGTGTTTTTTCACCTATTACTCTATTAGACATCGCCTCTTAGGATGTTATTTAGAGATTTTTGATATATGTTAGTTACAATACTGGGAATCCAATGTGCATATGTTCTTGCCCGAACTTGAGGTTGCTTGAATAATTGGTTTGCATAGGCCGTCACTTGTATTCTTGGTGTTATTGTTGATTGTTAATTATAATATAAACTAGGTTTGCTTATGCATTCTGGCCTGGTCTGTTGGGCCAAGTTTGGTATTGGGTTTAAGTACACTGTCAGCATGCCTTTACACCTAGAGTTTGGGCCTGCCGCATGAAGTTCGTTGTCTATTTGAAGTCCCATATGTGTTACTAGGTTATTTTGTATTTGTAATTAAGCCTGTAACTATTCCATTTGGTCTGTAATAACTTGAAAGAATGACTGATGGGGAAAAAAGTTCAAAGGTGGCTGGGATAGTTTAATTATCGCATAAATTGATAGAGAGCATGCCTATAGGATCCAAAATGACTTTATTCGCTACTTGTACATTATGTTCTACTTCTATGTACTACTTGCTAACAGACATCATGCCTATAGGACCTTTAAACTTGTTTATCCGCTTAGAAACCATGGATTTAGGACCCTAAGTGACTTGTAATTATTACTGCCAACGTGATTTATTTAGAAAGTATAGGACACACTTCGTGTTAACTTGTTTGAATATTTGCTCCTCCACTCAGAAATCATGTATTAGGATTTAACACTTAGCTATCATACCTATATCACTCTATGTTAAGCAATTGAAACCATTTGTGCTACAATGTCTTTCAACTATGTTCTCAACACCTCACACCTAGAAATTATGATCATAGAACACATAAACAAGAATTTGCATCCCTTAACTGTTGTGTCAATCCAAAACAGTCTCAAATTCGGCCATTTAGAGATGCTGCCTAATCGATTTAAAATACTCTGTTTGCCAAACTATTCATGAACTTGACCAATTTACAACTGGTCATTTACGTATTCACACAGAAATCATGTTTTAGGTTTAATTAGTTCAACAATGTACTCAGGTTCATAACTGACCACTCTTAATCTCACAATTAGATGCGCATGTTCATAGGTCAATTCACTTATTAATTCTGCCAATTCCCCCATCACTGTTAATTGATAATTACTTGATATTCATATGAGTCTACGTGGGGAGGTAAATATGAGCCCATTGTGTTAATTGTGCTTTGTTAAAGTCCTATTTGTTTTAACTGTGTGGCACCTAGTCTTTTAATATTGAGCAGCCTAGTACGAGTCTAGAACCACCAATATAGTGGTCCAACACCTCCTGGACCATAGACATGGGACATATATGCACGTATAGGGTATGGCCTAGAATTGAACTAGTACGCTTTAGATAAATAATTTAAAGATAGTAATCAGGTAGCTGGAGATGATAGTCTATTCTCGTTGGATAATATGAGCAACCATTGCACTTAAAGGAGTTGTAAAGTATTATTTATGTTGCACGGGGAGATCCATTAGGCTTAAATATTTAGGACCCCCCATTATATCTAATTGTTCCTTGTATAGTCAGATCTCTTGTAGTCCAAAGTTGTAACTATTAGTTTCATTAGTGAATAAAGAGTGTTTTTATCAAATCATTCCCTTTAAATAATTTGTGTATTACTTCTTTTGATTAATTATTTAATAACTAATCGCTTACCTATACCTTTTGTTCCCTTAATTCAATAATAGATTAACTTGCATGCTCACTTAGGATAATTGTTTGTAGTTTGATAAATCCCACATTGTCTAGAATTTTGTCGGGAACCACAGTTGTAGACCTTGAAGAGTACTTAATACCTTCTCTTTGAGGTAATTTGAGACCTTACCCGATCTTTGGTAACATAGACTAGTTAAAACAGAGTCAGTATGGTTATTTTAGACTTAGGCATATGTCCGGATATGGATTCGGAGGTTCCTAGGTTGATTTGGCTCAAATTGGCGAATCTTGGAAATTTAATGGCTTGGAGAGTTGATAGGTTTGACCCATGATTGAATTTGTGGTAATCGATGTATGTGTGGTAATCGAGCCTTAGAATAGGTTCATATGATTATTTATAACTTGTGTACAAAATTTGGAGTCATTTCGAGTTGTTTTAGGCATGTTCGCCGTAAGTATGGAAGTTGGATTTTTGAAATAGTTTATTAAGCTTGAATTGGTGTGTGATTCGTGATTTTGCTGTTACGTTGTATGATTTGAGGCCTCAAGTAGGTCCGTGTTATGTTTGGGGATTTGTTGGTGTGATTGGACGGGGTCCCCAGGGGCTCGGGTGAGTTTCAGACGTGTTTCAGATCATTTCTCTCATGTTAGGAGCTGCAGATTTTCTGGTGTTCTTCCATTCATATTGATCGCGGAAGTAGGGTCACAAACAAGGAGCGTATTTTGGGTGGAAAGTGATTTTTTCATCGCGTTGCAAATGGTTTGTCGCATTCACGGAGTCCGGTGGGTCGTGGTCATTGCATTTGCGTTCAGTGATTCACGTTTGCATAGAAATGGAGGCCGGGTGGGTTGCCTTGCATATGGCTTTTGCGTTCGCGGGTGGGCGATTGCGTTCGCGTAGGCTAGGGATGTTGAAGCATCGCGTTTGCGTGTTCCAGATTCGCTAAGGGTATTTTTAGGCGAGTATCAGCTTGTGCTTCGCAATCACGATGTTGGTTCCGCGATCGCGAAGGGGACCATTGGGTAGTCATATTAAATATTTCATTTTGAGGGTTTTGAGTTATTTTATCACATTTTGAGATTGGGAGCTCGGATTTGGGAGAATGTGGAGGGGATTTTCACGATTTGGACTGGGTAAGTATTTTTGACTGGGATTTGGTTATTATTCATAATTCCATCCTTGTTTTTAGCATTTAATTGATGAATCCAAGTGAGCGAAATTGGAAATTTTAGTAAAAAGTTTTCAAATGTAATTGAGGATTTGAACCCCGATTCGGGGTCGAATTTAGGTGAAATACATATTTTTGGACTCGTATTGGAATGGGTGTTCGGAAATTTGTAAGTTTGGTCAAATTCCGAGGGGGAGGCCCAGGGTTGATATTTTCGGTTGACTTTGCATAATTGAACCAAGATCTTAGCTTTATCGTTTGGGCTTATTTCCTATGGCTTTCATTGTTACTGTTAAGTTATTTTGGATAGATTCGAGTCATCCGAAGGTTGATTCACACGGGAAGGGCTTCTTAGAGTATTGACTTTGCTTGTTTGCGGTAAGTATCTTGCCTAACCTTCTGTGAGGAAATTATCCCTTTAGGATTCGGCTTATATGCTTAAATTTTGATATGTGTGAACGTCGTGTACACGAGATGACGAGTGTGTACACGTTTGTATGTATGAATTATGACCGAATTTTACCTGAGGTTGCTCTTATTGCTTTGTTTGATTGAGAGGTCTCTGCTTTATGTGTATTCACTTTAGATGATTACTTGAGTTTATGTTCCATGTTAGGGATCATGTTTTAGGATTTTTATTTCCTAAATTGGCCAAGTTGGTGAGTTAGCTGAATTCATGCTTATATATTGAACACTCATCCGCATTTCCCTTATTTTTTTGTCGTTGTGCACTGTATTGGTAGATTGTGAGTTTATGTCTAGATAATAAGTGTTGGCATGTTGTGTTATTATGATTATGGCACATGGGGACTTGTTGGACGGATTGATCAGGTGTTAGCATGAGGTTTCTGCCGTGCTATGGTTATTATTGATATTACACATGCGGTGAGACAAGACAGGCTATATATATCGGGTTTGCGCATGTGGCAAGGAAAGGTGGGATGATTTGTTAATACGCGTGTGGTGAGATAAGATGGGTATTGACTTTACTATTGTGCATGCGGTGAGATAAAGGTTGAAATGTAGGAATGATATGTGATGGCCTGGAGGAGTTTTATTAACGATGTTTGTGTGGTGGTAAAAAGGGAATTCTTGCTTGTGCTTATGACTTCCTTATGCGTGTCATGCATTTTTACATCAGCTTGTTGTGTGATTCTAATATGCCAATCTATGCCACTGTTTATTACTTGATTATTTGGTTGCCAAGATGGATTTACCTACGTGGAGTTGTTATCTCATATTCTGTTGAGATGTTGGAAGCATAAAGGATTGAAATGAAAAAAAAGTTATTATCATATATTACTTTAATTGATTCTTGATAAATTCTTCTTGAATATGTTATTGGTAACTAACACAGGTATGATACACGTTGTGGCATGAGGTCTTTGCTGTGCGAGTGAGGCACGAGGTCTTTGCCGTGCGAGTGTAATTTATATTGTGGAACGGGGTCTTTGTCATGCGGGGTGTGACATATGTTGTGTCACGAGGTCTTTGTGGTGCGATAGTGATTGATAATGTGGGCACGAGGTGCCACGTGTGTACGATTCTATTTGTTGACTCGTTGTTTAAACTGAGCTTTTACTTGTATTAAATTATTACTACTTGTTTTAATGAGATTTACGGTTATTGACTTATGTTATTCTTCCTATTGCTAGTGTTTGATATTTTGCACATGTTAATTGACTAGTGGGTGTCTGACTTAAACCTCGTTACTGCTCCACCAGGGTTAGTCTTGATACTTACTGGATATCGATTGTGGTATACTCATACTACGCTTCTGAACATTCTTTTTGCAGATCCAGGTATCTTAGATCGTGCGGTTCATTAGAGAGTGGTGTCGAGCTGTTGGAGACTTCAAGGTATACCTGTTGTTCCTCTTGCAGGCCTCGGAGTCACCATTCTACTTCTTTTCTACTGTTTATGTCTTTCAAAAAAATGATGTACATTTGAGACTTATTGCATATTCCTTGTAGAGCTTATGACTTAGTATTACCGGGTTTTTGCGAAGTAGCTTGTTGTATTCATGTTTGGCAGTTTTATTATATTTCATAGCTTTTATTAAATTCTAATATTGTTATATTTTGACTGGTATCGTGATGTGATATTCTTACCTAGTCTTAGGAACTAGGTGCCATCACTACTCCTACGGTGGGATTTTGGGTAGTGACACTGGAGAAGTTGCTCGGTCATCTTTTAGCACTCCAATTCCGTCATCTTTTAGTTCTCTCCCAGTAAGTTCGCACAGTGTTTCGTCTATTCAGGGTTCTTCCTGTGGGTATTCAGGTTATCAAGGCAGATTAAGATTAAGCAACCTTAGTCATGTAGGGGTTGTTATGATTGTGGAGAGTTTGGCCACATAAGGAGGCATTGCCCAGGCTTGTTAGGGGCGCAGCTCCGTAGATTTCTTAGCTAGTGATTCTCGCACCAGTTGCTCCGTCTCCTGCCCAGTCATCTAGAGAAGGAGGACATAAAGTCAGGGGTCTCCCTAGAGGGGGCTGCCAAGAGGTGGAGGTCAAATAGATGGTGGTCAGGCTCATTTCTATAGTTTTTCGGGTAGACCCGAGGCGGTGGCCTCAGATAGAGTGATCACAAATAGATGCTTCTGTATTATTTGATCCCCGTCTACCTATTCATATCTATCATCATATTTTGTTCCTTATCTAGATATTCCTTATGATTCCCTTGATATTCGTATTCATGTATCTACACTCATTGGTGATTCTATTATGGTGAATCATGAATATCGCTCTTGTGTGGTTACCATTGGGGGTTATGAGTCTAGGATTGATCTTCTGTTGCGAAATATGGCAGATTATGATGTGATGTTGGGTATGAATTGGCTATCTCAGTACCATGCTATTCTTGATTGTCACACTAAGACTGTGACATTTCCTATGTCAGGGTTACCAAGGTTGGAATGGAAGGATTCTCTTGGTCACACCCCTAGTAGAGTGATTTCATTTCTGAAGGCTCAGTCGATGGTTGAGAAGGGGTGTTTGGCGTATCTGGCTTTGGTTAGAGATATTAGTGTTGTTACTCCTACTATTGATTCAGTCCCAGTAGTGAAGCAGTTTCCAGATGTGTTTCTTACAGACCTATCGGACATGCCACCCGATAGAAATATTGATTTTGGTATTGATTTGGTGCTAGACACTCATCCCGTATCTATTCCATCTTATCGTATGGATCCATCTAAGTTGAAGCAATTGATGGAGCTTTGCAGGAGTTATTGGATAAGGATTCATTAGATTGAGTGTTTCTCCCGGGGGTGCACCGATTTTTTTTGTGAAAAAGAAGGACGGGTCTATGAGGATGTGCATTGATTACAGGCAGTTGAACATGGTCACTATCAAGAAAAAGTTTCCACTACCTCATATTGATGATTTATTTGATCAGCTTCAAGGTGCCAGGGTGTTCTCAAAGATTGATTTGAGATCACGTTATCACCAGTAGAAGATTAGGGCTTCAGACATCCCTAAGATGACTTTTAGGACTCATTATAGACATTATGAGTTCTTGGTAATGCTCTTTGGTTTGATTAATTCTCTAACAACTTTCATGCACTTGATGAATAGTATGTTCCAGCCATATTTGGATTCTTTTGTCATTGTGTTCATTGATGATATCTTGGTATTCTCGTAGTAGGGAGAAGCATAAGCAACATTTGAGGATTATGCTTCAGATTTTGAGAGAGAAGAAGTTGTATGCTGAGTTATTCAAGTGTGAGTTTTGGTTAAATCAGTGGCATTTTTCGGCCACGTGGTATCTAGTGATGGTATCAAGGTGGATCCAAAGAAGATTTAGGCGGTTCAAGGTTGGACTAGACTTTCTAGAACTACAAAGATTATGAGTTTCTTGGTCTTGGCTAGCTACGATCATCGCTTTGTGGAGGGAATTACATCTATTGCAGCTCCATTCAACAAGTTGATTCCGAAGGCCGCTACATTCAGACGGGCTAATGAATGTGAGGAGAGCTTTTACAAGCTCTAGACTACTTTGGCTACAGCTTCAGTTTTGGTATTGCCCTCGGGATTGAGGAGGTATACTATTTATTATGATGCTTCGTGCATTGTCCTTGGTTGTGTATACATGCAAGATGGTAGGGTGATTGCTTATGTATCACAACAATTTAATCCACATGATAAGAATTATTCGCTTCATGATTTGCAGTTGGCAGCTATTGTGCATGCACTCAAGATTTGGTGGCATTACTTGTATGGTGTGTCATGTGAGGTTTATACTGATCATAGAAGTTTTCGGTACTCATTCAAGAAAAAGGATTTCAATTTAAGTCCGCGGAGTTGGTTGGAGTTATTGAAGGATTATGACATCACTATATTGTATCATCCTGGAAAGGTTAATATGGTAACGAATTCTTTGAGTAGGAAGGCGGAGAGTATGGATACTTTTGCATTTATTCCAGCTGAGTAGAGGCCTTTGGCTATGGATGTTCAAGCTTTGGCCAATAGATTTGTAAGATTGGATATTTTCGAACCTAGCAAAAGGATCATCAGTATGATGATCCCCATTTGCTTGCCTATAAGAATACGATGTTGCGAGGTGGTGCTAAGGAGGGGGACATTGGTGATAATGGGGTATTGCGACGTTAGGGTCGTATTTGTGTTCCTAATGTGGATGGATCAAGGGAATTGATTCTTGAGGAGGCTCATAGTTCGAATTATTTTATTCATCCAGGTCTTGCGAAGATATATCATGACTTGAAGAAGTATTATTGGTGGCGGAGAATGAAGAAGGACATTATTATGTTTCACGATTTTTGAATTGTCAGAGGGTCAAGTATGAGCATCAGAGACCAGATGATTTGCTTAAGATGATAGATATACCAGAGTGGAAACATGATCGCATTACTATGGACTTTGTGGTAGGATTGCCACAGACTATGAAGAAGTTTGATTCTATTTGGGGTTATTGTGTATAGATTGACCAAGTCTGCGCATTTTATACTTTTCATGAATTCTTACACTTCAAAGAAGTTGGCTCAGATCTACATCAAAGAGATTGTTCATTTGTGTGGCATGTCTATTTCTATCATCTCAAACCGTGGTACTCAATTCCTATCGCACTTTTGGAGAGCTGTTTAGAGAGAGTTGGGTAACAGGTGAAGCTTAGCTCTGCATTTCACCCATAGATAGATGGGCAGTCCGAGCGAACTATTCAGATCCTTGAAAATATGTTGAGAGCCCGTGTTATTGATTTTAGAGGCCATTGGAATTAGTTCTTACCATTGGCGGTGTTTGCTTACAATAGAAGTTATCAGTCCAGCATTCAGATGGCTCTGTATGAGGCTCGATATAGTACACACTGTCGTTATCCTATTGGTTTTTGATCCTGGTGAGGCTTGGTTGTTGGGTATATATTTGGTTCGTGATGCTTTGGATAAGGTGAAGTTGATTTAGGAGCGGCTTCGCACAACTCTATCTAGACAGAAGAGTTATGCTGATAGGAAGGTTCATGATGTGCATTTCATGGAGGGTGAAAAGCTTATTCTTAGATTTTTGCTTATGAAGGGTGTGATGAGATTTGGGAAGAAGGTTAAGTTGAGCCCTAGGTATATTGGTCCATTTGAGGTTTTAGAGCGAGTTAGTGAGCTGACTTACAGGCTTGCTTTGCCACCCAACTTGTCGGGAGTGTTATGGAGATAAGTCATATGTGTTAGATTTCAGATCAGTGTAGTTGAGTGAGAATCTGGCTTATGAAGAAGAGTCGACGGCCATTTTGGATAGGCAAGTTCGGAAGTTGAGGTCAAAGGGGATTGCATCAGTGAAAGTCCACTGTAGAGGTCAATCGATCGAGGAAGTAACTTGGGAGACCGAGTATGATATGAGGAGTAGATATTCTTATATTTTTGGCATTCCAGGTATGACTCTAAACCCATTCGAGGGCGAATATTTGTTTAAAAAGCGGAGAATGCAACGACCTGCATGTCGTTTTGAGTATTAGAGCCTCGTTCCCCCATTTGTTGCTTCCTGTAATTTTTTTTATGTTTTGTGACTTACAGGGGTGGTTGGCTTGGTTTCGGAAAGGCTTGGGAATGAATTGGAATGCTTAGTTTTATTTTGGAAATTTAAGTTGTAAGAGTTGATCAAGGTTTGACTTTTGAGTAAACGACCTCGGATTGGTGATTTGATGGTTCTAATAAGTTCGTACGGTGATTTTGGACATGGGCGTATGTTCGTATTTGATTCCGGAGGTTCCTAGAAGATTTTATTTTATCGAAAGTTAGCAATTTGAATAATTAGAGAGTTCTTAGGTTTGAACGATTGTTGATGTAAGCATCTAATTTTTTACATACTTGGAGTTTTCATAGATTTTAGCATTTCAATATCTCTTTTAGGTTTTATCTTAATTTTTAGAACTTTTATAATATTTTAGTGGGCTTTGTTAGGTAAAATTGAAAAATACAAAAGGTCACACTTTTAGATATTAGTTGTGTTTTCATTTTCAAAAGAAAGAATGTTTTAAAAAAAATATATCTTCTTTTAATCTTGGTATAAACTAATAAGTTAATAATTTTGTAATTTTATATATTAGTTCTTATATTTTTCCTAGACTAAATGTATATTTAATTTGATATTTTTATTTTACCTTTTAAAAGAAAAGTTTTAAAAAAGAAAAAAAAAGAAAAATATTTAAATAAAACAAGAGCCAATGAATCTTTGTCACGTGGCAAGATTCTTCCTTATCTTTTCTTACGTAACTCCACATGCATCACACGACACACACCTACACAAATTCTTTTGTTTTCTCAATTAATTGCATTTCTTCCAATCGCAATACAATGGACACACAATTGCATAATTTAAAATATTCCCTCATCAAGTATTCGGCCAGAGTCCTATTCCATTGTCCGTTACACACCTTTTGCTAGGCAATGTTTCAGAGCTAGTTTTGAAAAGTGTATACGGTCAGAATCGGGCTTGCCTAATTTCATACGACTAACCGAAATCGGGACGGAAGATCAAGGCTCGGCCCCAGTTATATCGGAACATGGTACGAAGATGGATTGGTAAGCTCATGGATCACTAGACGATCAGGATCGAGGTCAATTCAAGACCGAAGCAAGAAATAGATTGAGCAAGATCGAAGGAGGCCTACTACGCCGAATAACGGAAAGCCGAGATATCCGTGATCGGGTGAGGATCGTGGCGGGAATCTCGGTACATATCAAGTTAGGATCGGATATTTAGCCTATCATGGGATTTACTTCTGTAATTAGAAATATACCATAAATAGGGTTCCTCTACTATATAAAGAGGGTCTTAATCATTTTCTATCCAACATACATTCACACACAACAAGGAAATATATCATATTTTCTCTTGCAAGCTCTGTTGTTGAAGTCCATACTTTTTAATAGCATACTTAGCCAGTTCGAGGGCGGTCTAGCTTGAGGGCCGTGGTTGTTCATCATATTGGTTAGCTTTATTTATAATTAATCCCTAGCATTAATTCTGACATTTATCAGTTTGTGCCAAGTGAAATCACATATCCTTAAAATGACTTATAAGTTTAATTGTTGTCCGATTTTAAAGGCAAAACAGTTTGGCGCCCACCGTAGGGCTAAGGATAATAGTGATTGTTTGGTACAATTTTTCGTAACACACATAATTTTACACTTGTTCTTTGAAGTGTCTTTGATTCCAAGATCAACATGTCAAACTCTCAAGTAGCACCCACACACATAGATGATGGCATCGATTTTTATGGCGAGAATGACAACATAGTCGCCCCAGGAAACAGAGTACCTCCAGTAAACCCCGATGGAGCTCCGGCCATAGATTCAATCGACGTCAGCTCCCATATTGCTATTAATGGGAATTTGGGCGCCGATCCTGAAAATAGCGTCCGCAGAGATGCTCGAACAGCTGATCAGAACGCACATTGTGGTGGAGAAGGCGGGATTAGCCTTCGAATGATAATAGAAATGTTGCAGACTCAACAAGCTGCAATAGCACAACTTCAGAATCAGAATCGTGCACCAAGCAGAATTGAGGTCGAGCCATCGCAAGAAATTATTCATAGATCCGAATCAGTATCAAAGAAATTGAATGGAAGAGAACAGGAGACCAATTCTGCTATCATAAAGATGCTTGAGGATCTAACGAAGCGAATAGAAACATGAGAAAAAAGGATCGAGAAAAACGATAAGAAAGTGAAAACTTATAATTCCAGGGTCGACCAAATCCCGGGGGCACCACCAGTGTTGAAAGGACTTGATTCCAAAAGTTTTGTCCAAAAATCTTTTCCCCCGAGTGCGGCTCCGAAGCCAATCCCCAAGAAGTTTCGTATGCCCGAGATCCCAAAATATAACGGGACAACAGATCCAAACGAGCATGTTACCTCATACACGTGCGCCATTAAGGGAAATGACTAGGAAGATGACGAGATTGAGTCTGTGTTTCGGGGAAACTCTATCGAAGGGAGCTATGATATGGTACCATAATTTACCACCTAATTCTATTGATTCATTCGATATGCTTGCAGATTCTTTTGTAAAGTCACACATCGGAGCTAACAAGGTAGCCACAAGAAAATCATACCTTTTCAATCTCTCCAGTCTTCCGGGCTCACAACGCTCATACTAAGCAGCCCATATCAATGATGCGAGATGTGCCAATATAAAATAACAGAGACTGAGATATGATATGAAATGATGAATGTAACTTAGTACATAACTACAATTAAACAAATAACTCAACAGTGAAGAACGACCATTGTAGGTCCCAATAGTGCCAGCATATAGCCTAAACATGATTTCTAGCATAAATTACAGCTCAAGTGCTCTAACACATAGTGTACAGTAAAAATGTACAGATACGATGGCTACACAGTTCCATGGAATCAACTAAATCACAAATCACATGGTGCACGCCCACACGCCCTTCACCTAGCATGTACGTCACCTCAACATCAATCACATAACACATAATTCGGGGTTTCATACCCTCAGCACCAAGTTTAGAAGTGTTACTTACCTCGAGCAAGCCAAATCTAATACCGAGCAAGCCAAGTGATGCTCCAAAAATGCCATCCCACGCGTACCGACCTCCAAACGTCTCGAAACTAGCCAAAAGCAACTCAAATACATCAATAATGTCAAAGGAAACAAGCTCAATCGATAAAGGTCGAATCTTTAATCAAAAGCCCAAAATCAACCCAAAAGTCCAACCCAGGCCCGCGCCTCGTAACTCTACAAAATGTATAAAATCTGATAACCCATTCAATTACGAGTCCAACCATACTAGATTTACCCAATTCTGATTCCGAATCGATATTCAAAACTCACTCTATGAAACTTTAGGCTAAAACCCCCAATTTCTCTTTAAAATTCATAATCCAATTTCCAAAAATGAAGATAGTTTCGCAAAATATAATCAAAACCGAGTGTGGAACACTTACCCCAATCCACGTGATAAAAAATACTTCAAAACTAGCCTCAATCCAAGCCCCAAATCTCAAAATATGAAAAAAAGAACCAAACTTCGATATATAATGAGTCTGCCCAGAACTTCCGCATTTGCCTGCGACCTAGCAATTGCAAGCTAAAATGTCACATCGGCGACTTTAGCTTGAACGACCATGATCGCACCTGCGGCACACCTTCTGCGCCTGCGACTCCTCAGAAGCGGATTCCCAGTTCACGTCCACTCTCGCAGAAGCGTTCTAGACCTCGCAGAAGCGCTTGCGCATCTGCGCTTATTCCTCCGTAAAAGTGGAACTCACCAAGACATCTCTGATTCGCAGAAGCGAGGATTCCATCGCATAAGTGCATCCGCACGTACGGCCAATTTTGCACAGGTGCGATGAACCAACACCAGAACTGCCAATATGACCAAAATAAGCTGAAACTTATACGAAACACGCCCGAGCCCCCTCAGGACACTGTCCAAACATTCCAACAAGTCACATAACATACCATGGACCTACTCGAGTCCTAAAATCACACCTAATAACATCGAAACGATGAATCGCACCTCAAACCAAACTTAAATAAACTTTGAACTTTCAACTCCCAAAACTTGTGTCGAAACATATCGAATCAACTCGGAATGAACTCAAATTTTGCACACAAGTACCAAATGACATAACGAAGCTATTCAAATTCTCGGAACCACAATCCGAGTCTGATACCATCAAAGTCAACTCCCGGTCACACTTGTGAACTTTCCAAACCTTCAAATTTCCCACTTTCGCCAATTAGTATCGAATCCTTATAGAAATATCCAAATGCAAATCTGGGCATACGCCCGAGTCCAAAATTACCATCTGAACCTAACGGAATCATAAAAACTCCGTTCCGGGGTCAAATTTACAAAAGTTAAACTTGGTCAACTCTTCCAACTTAAAGCTTCAACAATGAAATTTATTCTTCCAAATCAATTCCGAATAACCTGAAAACTAAGACCGACGATTCACATAAGTCATAATACATCATATAGAGCTACTCATGCCCTCAAACTTTCGAGTGAAGTGCAAATGCTCAAAACGATCGGTCGGGTCGTTACATGATCACGCCCAACTCTAGTCCTAAAAAAGATAAGCGGTCACTGCAAATATATCTGGTCTAAAAGTCCGGAGTCGAATCCCACAGAGAACTAAGGTTTGGCTATAACTTGTTACTATCACCATGTAGACAAGCTCAAACAATTCTTAAGTTATAAATATAAAGATTCTTATGTCTAACTTAATAACTAACAAATTAAAGGAGTGAATTAACAACTAAAGATACTAAGGGTTGGAGACAAGATTAAGGAGGTCTAGAGTTATGATTTCTCCGATTGTCGGAATCCTTCTCGCTACATCTTCTATAATTTCGCCTAATTATTCTTTACCGATCGTGAGTGCTTAGGGTGTCGCAATTCTTATTCGAGCAACTAGCATAATTTAATAGATGTATTATTCCGAACTACGCTAGCTGACACTAGTTCACCGCTCACTAAGATCACACCAAGGTTTCGTTATTCCTAATCCCACCTTTATACCCTCTGTATTGATTTCTCACATACGTTAGGAGTGATGTTGTTAAACAAATACCTAAATGTGTACCATTTTCCAAGCAATACACACTAAATAGGCACAATCAATTGATGGCCATTCAATCGACATCAATAAACACGTAATTGAACAAGTAGAGAAATCCAACGGCTCAATTATATTAAAACAAAATAAGAATTTATCCTACAAAAGGTTCCATCAAAACCATAGATAACAAATTAGCTATGCATAATCATATGTAAAACTACAATACTAAAAGTCATAACCAATAATGAAATATAGGAAGAAGAAGGGGAAAAACTCGTGGTTGAATCTTCCTCCTTACTCCTAACGTGTTCTCGCCTCCTTCGGTCGAATCCCCTCTCAAAACATCCAACCCCCTCTTAGACATGTTTAGGATTATTTATAGGCTAGGGATGAAGTCTCCAAGTCTTAATCCAGGTCGGAGTATTTTAATTCGCGAACTTTTGACAATCGGGCGCCTGACCTCTTCAGGCCAAGCTTATAGCGCGGTTAAGCTGGCTACAGAGCTAGCTACGCCTGCCTGTAGCGCGGACAAGATGGCTACAGAGATGGCTACGCCTGACCTTTAGCCAAGCTTGGGTACTTCATGCTTTTGTTCTCTTTTCTTGTATTTTTGTCTTCTTTTCGTGCAACCTTCACTCGTCATTGTCTTCCAATACTCCTACACATAAAATAACATAATTTAGCTCAAATATCGCATAATTAACCACTAAACTAACAACATATAAGACGAGTAATGTACTAAAAATATAGCATTTTGTCAAAACATCACTACTCCACACTTAAACGTTGCCCTCCTCGAGTTAACTACCAATTCATACTAACCTTGAGCACTTTATTTTATTTTAACACATCCGAAGCACACCATACCTATGACTATGGTTGATAGCAACTATTAAATTTTAGTATATGCCTTCAACACACACTTCCCTTTACTTTATGCCATACTTCAAAAATTAACTCAACACCAAGATAACATGCTCTTAACAATCATAGCCTCACAAACCGACTCAATATCACAATGCATTCATGGCTTGAACACTTAATATCATAGAGAAATCTAATGACGTCACCTATCCCTCGCGAAATCATGTGCCCATACAATAAGAAAAAAGAGTAAGTTCAATCCACACATTCAAATCAAATGCTCAAATATATTTTAAGGACTCATATATATCAAAAATATTTTTCACTCTCATAAAGAAGTCACATGCATGTGCAAAGTACCATAGGCTTACCCATTATGTAAACCTCCACAAATGTAGGCTTGCTCAATCTAAAATCAGGTAGGACTTTTTCATGGCTGTAACGTGGGCTACGGAAAGAGTAGGATATATTTTTGGAATAGTGGCTCACCCTCTTAAACACTTTAACATGTCACATATTTAACTTTAAGCGCTAATTCCTCAATCTCAACTTCAATTTTACAAATAATATCATCCCAAGAGCGTTCCCTTTTTCTGTAAGTACTGCTTTATTTCACACCTACTAGCAAGGACAATATAATAATTTATTGATCTATATATTTGTTTTCTTCTTTTTCTTTCTCAAATATGTATTATTTTTTTTCCTTTTGCAATTTTTCTCTTCTTTAGAATTCTTGCTAGTAGTGTATTCTATTACAAAACACGTGCACCTTTTCTCTTTCATTGTTTCCACTCAAATGCCACCCAAGTTCCCTCCTTACTTATTATAAAGCTCATTTTATAATTAAAGTGCTTTGAGAGGTACAAGGATCAAAACAATGACAATTAAGAACAAAAGGGTATAGGCTTGTAATATGGTTGCCAAATAAAAGTCTATAGGCTCAAAAGGGTTAACTAGGGATAATTTTATTTGTGATAAACATTTAGCTCAAAAAGATCAAAGAAAGCCTAAAATCATTTTTCAAACCAAGCAAAGCCTAAGATTTCATTTCAACTCACATGCCGGGCAAGTTCTGGACTCAGTTATAATGACATGGACTACACAAGAAGATCTCACCACACATGGCATATGATTCACTAAGGATGGTTCCATTCCGACTCTCAAATAAATGCACGTATTCATGGAGCCACAAAATATTAATCATTAAGTACAAAGTGAGCACAAGCCAAGAAAATGAGACATAGGCATCAATAAAATAGGCTATCCAATTCATCAAGGTATCATGACAATTTTAAAACATAGGGAAGATATTGCACCTGCCAAAGCTTAAATGTGCTACTATCAAACAAGTCAAAAGGCGCCTAGAAATCGCATCTTCCTTCTTTTATTCCCTAAATCCTAATCTACTCTAAAAATAAAAACCTACGACCCGGTTCAAACTACATCCCATGAAAAAGAACCGAGACACAAAGACAAACCACGGGGGATTATTACTACCTAAAAAAAGTAAAAGACATGTTTTTTTTTATTTTTCTATTTTTCAATCTTTTTGTTTTTTTGTGTGTATTTAGTTAGACTATAAACCCTCAAGAAACCTGTCTAGGAGATCCTTCATCGGAAAAAAGTCCAATCTTTTTCTATTTTTCTAAAAAAGTTATTCAATTAAACTAATACAACTAAAATAACATAGAAAGTCACCCAGACAATCTCCTCACCCCACATTTAAGATTTTGCATTGTCTCCAGTGCACACCACAACAAATACGAGGGTAAAAGAAACTCCCTAGTGGGCCAAAGGTCGAAGCACTAACAGCTCATGGGGTACTCAGACTTCTCCCGGGAATTTTCCTTTGCGCGGTACCCCATACTTAGTTCTAACTATCTAGCTTGTTGTTGTATCCTTTCAATAGCTTTGCTTCCCATTCTCCTAGAAAATTAAAAATCGACACTACAAAAATAATACAATAAGAAAATAAAAAATATTTAAAAATAAAAGAAATCAGTAAATTCGTGTTGCCTCCCAACAAGCACCTGATTTAATGTCGCGGCACGACATGAATTACTTTATGCTTCCACTTCGAGTGTAACGACCCGACCGGTCGTTTTGAGCAATTTCATTCCACTCAGCCTTTTGAAGTCTTGAGAGGCATTGTATGATGTATTATGACTTGTGTGAATTGCCAGCTTTGGTTTTCAGGTTATTCGGAGTTTATTTGGAAGAATGATCCTCAGCTTTTGTGTAGTTTACCCCGGATCAGAATTTAATGATTTCGTTAGGTCTGGATGGTAATTTTGGACTTGGGCGTATGCCCGGATTTGCATTTGGATATTTCTAGAAGGTTTCAGCACTAATTAGCGAAAATTGGAAATTTAAAGATTTGAAATGTTCATGAGTTTGACCGGGATTTCACGTTGATGATATTGGGATCAGATTGTGGTTCCGAGAATTTGAATAGCTTTTTATGTCATTTGGGACTTGTGTGCAAAATTTGAGTTCATTGCGGGTTGATTTGATATGCTTCGGCACGAGTTTTGAAAGTTGAAAGTTCAAGAGTTCATTTAAGTTTGATTTGAGGTGCGATTGATGGTTTTGGTATTGTTATGCGTGATTTGAGGCCTTGAGGAAGACCGTGTTATATTTTGAGACTTGTTGGTATATTCGAACGGGGTCTCGAGGGGCTCAGATGAGTGTTGGACGAGGTTCGAATCATTTTGTCTCATGTTGCATTGCTGAAGAGGAGCTAGTTCTGGTGTTGCGCACCTGCGATTGGTTTTGCGCAGGTGTGGTGGTCACAGAAGCGAGGTCATTGGTGCACCTGCATAGAAGGCTAGGCTGGGGGACCATCGCATATGTGGAGTAAGAAGCGCACCTGCGTGCGCGCAGAAGCGAGATCATTGGCGCAGGAGCGGTCTTTTGCGCAGATGCGCGTTTATTTGTCGCACCTACGATGTCGCAGGAGCGGATGTTTTTCCGCAGGTGCGAGGGGCCATTTCTCCAGCTGATTCCGCAGAAGCAGACGTCACATCACAGAAGCGGCTCATTTATTGCAGATGCGATATGACTGGGCAGAAACTATAAAAATCGAGGGCTTGGCCGTTTTATTCATATTTGGAGCTATGGAGGTCGGATTGAGACTATTCTTGAAGCTATTTTCACCATATGGATTGGGGTAAGTGTTTTCTACTCAGTTTTGATTATATTTCACTAATCTATCCTTGTTTTTGGCATTTGATTGATGATTTCAAGAGAGAAATTGGAGGTTTTTGTCTAAAATGTTATAAAGTGAATTTTCGAGTTTTGAGCATCAATTCGTAGTTGGATTTGAGTGAAACTAGTATGGTTGGACTCATAATTAAATGGGTTGTCCTATTTTATGAGTTTTATCGAGTTCCAAGGTATGGGCCTGGGTTTGACTTTTTGGTTGACTTTGGACTTTTAATTAAAGATTCGACCTTTATCATTTGGAATTATTTCTTTAGGCATTATTTGATGTATTTGAGCTTCTTTTGGCTAGTTTTGAGCCTTTCAGAGGTCGGTACATGCGGGATGGTATTTTTAGAGTATCGTTTGGCTTGTTCAGTATTGGATTCATCTTGTTCGAGGTAAGTAACACTTCTAAATTTGGTATTGAGGATATGAATCCCTGAATATACATGTTATGTGTTTAGTGTTGAGGTGACGCACATGCTAGGTGACAGGCGTGTGGGCGTACACCATGTGAATTATGACTCGGATGATTCTGTGGTACCGTGTAGTACTCTATCTTGTTTTTATCCATGAAATTCTTACGTGCTAGAATAATTGAGCTGTGAACCATGTTAAGAATCATGTTTAGGCTATGTACTTATTCTGTTGGGACCCACTGAGGTCATTTTTATTATTGAGTTATTTGCTTAAATTGTAATTACATACTCGGTTATATTTATTCATTTGCATATCATATCTCAGTCTTTGTTATCATCGTTGTTACATCATGTTATCATTGTTTGGGCTGATTGGCGTGAGATTTGTGAGCCAGGGAGATTGAAGAGATTGATGACTGAGCTAAGGTTGAGGGATGAATTGTGAGTGATATTAATAGAATCGGGCTGCACGCCACAACAAGTGTTATTGATTCATGATGGGATCGGGTTGCACGATGCAACAAGTGTTATTGATTCATGATAGGATCGAGCTACACGCCGCAACGGGTATTAGTGATTCATATGTGGATCAGGTTGCACACCGCAACAGGACTTATGGCTATATGTGGATCGGGTTGCATGCCGCAATAGACCTTATGGCGATACGTGGATCTGGTTACACGCTGCAGCAGGCCTTATAGGCTTTTTTTACTATTGATGAGATCGGGCTACGTGCCGCAGCAGGCACCGTATAGTGTTGAGTGACTGAGTGTGATGAGGGATTGAGCATGATGAGTGGGAGTGCGAGACGGTGATTCAGTACTCTGAGAGTGTGAGTACATGAGTTCATCACTATGATTCATTACATTGACATGTATACTTGACATACAGGCATAGAGATGCATTTCCTCATGCTACACGGTATTGTGACATTCTTGACTTCACATGCACATTGACATGTAGGCATAGAGATGTACTTTCCTCAAGCAATCTGAGATTGAAAGATTTTATCTGTTGTTGAAAGTTTTTGAGAAGAATCACAGTTTTTTGATAAACTCACATTTTGGTGAATTCGGTGAAAGATTTGAATTTTACTGTTTACTTGTGAAGCATGCCTATTTTTTCGTAAATGTGGACGAGCTGAGCATCATATCTTTGAGTTGTTTCGTGTACTACTTTTATTATATTGTTATGAGTTGTTCTTGGCCATTGGTGTTGGACTCTGACCGTTTGTCAAGCTCGTCAATGTTTTCAACCTAAGGTAAGGTCTGATACCTATTGAGTACATGTGGTCAGTCGTACTCATACTACACTTCTGCACCTTGTGTGCAGATTTTGGATAGTGATTGTTGTTGTGTATGGCAGGAGATGGCATTGAATAAGTACATGTGTTCCGGTCATAACTGCCTTTTATTCTTGCTAGCTTTAGAATTATTAATTTGTTCATGTATATTTCAAACTGATGATATATTTATTTCATACCAGCTTTGTAAACTCTAAATCTTAGAAGTTCATAATTTTGTACTATCAGTCCTTGGGATTTTGTATAAAAGCTCAGTTATTTCATCATTTATTTTCTCACCTCATTTGAATAGGATTGTTGCTATTTGGCTTACCTAGCGGGCTGGGTTAGGTGCCATCACGATCAGTTTGATTTTGGGTCGTGACAAGTTGGTATCAGAGCTCTAGGTTCATAGGTTCTACAAGTCATGAGCAAGTTTCAAGTAGAGTCTTGCGGATCGGTATGATGACGTCCATATCTATCTTTGAGAGGCTACAAGGCATTTAGGATAAACTTCTCATCTTTCTTTCTTTATCGTGCGGCATTGATTCAGCCTGAACCGTATCACTTGAATTTCCTTCCACTCACTAGTATGCATATGTGAGCGCTCGATATCAGCTATGCACTGACGGCTTGTGATTCCATGGATGAGGTGCGAGATGTATTTTCTGCGTGCTGATGATGGTCCAGTCTGGAGGACCTGAGGCTGGGTTTTTGACTGTAGATTGAGAATGGTGATTTCGGTTGTGTGAGCATGTGCTTTTGGACTTATATGTCTAGTAGTGTTCCTATGGGTGGAAATTGTGGCTTGATGAGTGGTTGGATGGCTATATGATGAGTAGGATGTGACTGCGGGGTGTGTTCAGATGGTTTGAATATGACGGGAAGAGTTTGCTTGAGATATGAGAAGGACTATTGGATGCTCGATTTCTGTGGATGTTCATACAATCTTGAGTTATGAAGGTTTTTGAGAGATTCTTTCATGTTATTTCTTTGTGGAACGAATTAAATTCTCATGTCTTGTTGATGAGTTCAGACTCAGGAAGATTAAGTGATTGCGTAGTGGTTGTGGCTATGAAAGGGTATAGAGAGATATCAATTTAAGGCTAAACAGGTGGATAATTACATGCGGGGTGATCTACGGATATGTGATCCTTATAATGTTGTGTGGAGGCTTTCTTTTCTACCAGTGGGTATAGGTGTTGCAATTTGAGTTTGGATTGGTTGAGAAAGTTTACCTAACCGTCACGAGGATGAATGCAAACTTAGTAGATGATTTGAGGTATTAGACGGTTTGTGTTACATGAGCTTATGAAGGATTTAGTTGAATTTCACTGTGGTATTATGGTAGTAATAGAGTATGGGCATTGTGAGTTATCGAGTGTTTTGATCTATGGTTTTGAGCTAAGTGGGGGAGTCTTGTAACACCCCAGAAAATTTTGAAGTATTTTAGTGTAAAGCCCCGTAATTTTCGCGAGTGAATTCAAGGTTTCGTGGTGCCGGAGTAGTCTTACGTGTTTGAGGATGGTATAAGATCTTCACGGCAAGCTTGCGAGCCGCGGTTCAGACTTTTTAGATTGAATAATGCACCGGAAAGTAAAAGCAAATTTTTGGCGGAAAAGCACGTTTATGCGGCCCATTATACGGCCGCATAATCACTCTGCGGACCGCATAATGACCGCAGAGTGAAGCAGTAAGTTTGGCCAACTTGAGGTCCATTTTGCGGTCGATTATGCGACTGCATAATCGATATGCGGACCGCATATCGGTCGCATAATCCCTCTTGGGTTTTTGCGGAGGGAGTTCTGCGGTGCATTATGCGACCGCAGAACGAGTATGCGGACCGCATACTGGTCGCATACCTGGGCCGAAAGTTCAGGCCCCTGAGGGCCATTTCTGCGGTCACTTTGCGGACCGCATAACCATTATGCGGTTACATATGCGACCACAGACCTGTGTCGGGGCACCCATTTTCTTAATTTAAAACCCGACCCCCATTCCGCTAAAACTCCCCTTTAGTCTATTTTGAAGCTCATTTCTGATATTTCTAGTGTGAGAGAGAGAGGGTTCTAGAGGGAGGGCCTAATTTTCATCAATTGATCTTCAACCATCACTCAAAGCCTTGAAAATATTCAAGTAGAGCACCAATATTCTTCACCCTAAAAGGTAAGGCTTCATCACCCCAGCTCTTAATTTCAAATATAGCTATAATGGGGTATTAGTGTGATACTTCATGGGTATGAGGGTGGTTCATCTTGCATGCATGTGATAAAGAGTGTGGGAAAAAAACAAAAAGTGAACTAGAACCATGAACGTTTTCCTAATTTTGGGTTCAATTTGTATATTGCTAAAATAGATTGAGGTTGCTAAGGGTTCTGGATAATTGTAGAGTCTAAAGAAGCGCGATTGAGGTATGTTGGCTAAACTTTCTCTTTTGGAATTGAATTCCATAATGTTTCTGTAAGTTTCAAAGTGTGGGTTACGTATTAAAAGGTTATGGATTTGAGTTGTGTTTCAATGAAAGATAGAATTGTCTAAAAGCTTTTGTACTAAATTCATGCCCATTAGTGGCTGCTTTAACTAATGCTTTGATTTATAAATATATCCAATGTGATTTGAGTTCTATATACTCATGTGTTGAAATTGTACATTGTCATTTCTGGGAGAGAGTATTGCAAGAGCAAATGGTGTATTGACTGTTTATGATTTTTCATGTGTGTTTCTATTATTGGTTGGTATGCTTCATTCTTTGGGAAGAAACCATTTGTGTTTGAAGTTTCCATTTCAAATGGATTTGAAGTATATGATTTCTAAAATATCCTATATGTTGATACTTGATGATGATCTTTGAAATTGAAAGAGGTGAAAGTGTGGAATATGAAATATGGCCATCGTGCCAGGAATAAAGAATCTTGTGAATGGCCTAATGAGCCAAGGAAATATTGTCGTTGTGAATGACTGGAAATACTAATGAGAATTCATACAATGTGAAAGATGTTGAGGTGAGTACAATTGTATTTATGATATTTCTGTTTGCAAATCAAATCAAAACTATTTTTGGGAGCATCATTAGAAATACCGCGGAAGGGTGGGTCATAAGGCCCACACCTGAAACTACACGTGCCGGTGTAGGGGTGGATTGTGATATTATTCCCCTTAATTGAGATGAAACTGGAACCAAACTGCACGGCATATGTGGGAAGGCGGCCTAGCTGATCGGGTGGAGATCAGACGCCATATTGCGTATATGGTGGTACTAATCTTGGTAACAACTTTCTTTCGCATCACATGTCAAACCACATTGTTCGTGGGGAGATGGCCTAGCCGATCGGACGTGACCGGACTCGTGCTAACAAAGACGGTGGTATATCGGTGCTAATGATCTCCTAACCAAAATTATATATGAAGTTTATATTTTGAAAATTATTATGTTTTAACTGGACGTTTGGATATTGTTGATTGTGACTTGCTGTTTCTATGTGTTGCCTTTTCTTATATGGGCATTCTATTTCGAAAGAGGATTTTTAGCTATATATACTAGTGCTATTCGACAGTACTAACGTCCCTTTTGCCGGGGGCACTGCATCTTTAATGGATGCAGATGGTTCTTCAGCAGGTGGCATTGATCAGTGATAGCAGTACACTCTTTTCAGCTGATTTGGTGAACCCAACTTCATTTCGGGGTCATGTATATTTTGTTTCTCATGTACAGTGTTTTGAGGTATGGCCGGGGCCTTGTTTCCGGCGTTTCCATATTACTCTTCTATTGTATTTAGAGGCTCCGTAGACAGGTTGTGGGTTATGGTTGATGTTGGGAATTGAAATAGAAATGTTGGTACTTGGAAATTATGTTTTACATTAATTCTATAAACTCGTAATGTTTTGGAAATTATGAATGAAGCTACTAATGGCAATGAAAAGGAAGTTGTTAGTAAAATCTTTTCAGTGATTGATGAATGGAGTACATCTCCTCTTTATTCATAGATGAGTTTGGGTAGAAGTAAGTCTAATAGGCTTGCTCGGCCGGATTCTCTCGGTTGAGCGCCGGTCGCGCTCCCTGAGTTTGGGGCGTGACAAGTCTGCTATCGACGATTTGATTGCATGGTTACATATTATATTGGTTTCGGTCTGAGGCATACTTGTGGATCGGTTATGACTTTCAGAGGTTGGTTTTGAGGATGACTTAAGAAAGGAAATTTCTGGATGCAGGGTGTATTACACTTTATAGGTATTTGGGAATCATGGAATGATTAAGTTGTTATTCGTGTAGGATGTGGTACGCATGGAGTAAGAATTTGCTCGGTTGCGTTAAGATGAGGTTACATCTTTGGGTGTTGTTATGCTAATGGAGCACATGCCATTTAGCCCGTTTGGGTGGTGTAATTGTGATTTGAGCACAGTGGGTGACTCTCGAGAAAATTCTAATAGGTTCAAGATTTATGTGTAGCAATTGTGAATTTTCCGGATTTGTATATGGCTAGAATTTGAGATTTGCATTGTATGGTGTCGAGAATCGCGGTATTTCTATATCATTATGTATTCTACATTTTAGCATCAGGAAGGTGAAAGAAACGACTCTAGAATTCACAGAAGGTCTCTTCAGAGTGGGTGTCTCGGTTCTAGTACTTTTGGGGTGCTTAAGAGGGAATACGGTGGCTTATGGGCCTTAGGGCTGTCTGGTTTTATGCTAGGTGTCACGCCCCGACCTTGGGGAGCACGACCGACGCTCAACCAAGATACCCTTGTTAAGAAAGCCTTTACAATGCCTTCTACCCAACTCACCCATGAATAATGAGAAGATACATTTATATCATTAATTAAACATTAAGTGGATTCTGTGAACAATGCCAATTCCATTACCATTAGGCGTGTCATTTTATAGTCTCAAAATACATACACAATCATAGTTAAAGTGCACAAGTGATTCAAATACAAAAAGTCTAGTTTGACTTTCCCAACACCCATATACAACCCACACTGTGTCTACGGAGCCTCTACAGATACAAAATACTATGATAACGCCAGCAACAAGGCCCCGGCTATACCTCAAAACATAATACACGTGGGACAAAATATACACGACCCCGAATGAAGTGGGGCTCACCAAATCTGCTGAGAAGAGGGTGTACTGCTATCAATGATCAATGCCACCTGCTGCGGAATCACCTGCATCCATTAAAGATGCAGCGCCTCCGGCAAAAGGGACGTTAGTACATATGGAATAGTACTAGTATGAATGAGTAAACACCCTCTCAATAGAACAAATGATAACACAAGTAAGGATAATCATAAAATCAATGGGAGCCTCAAACAATACCAAAACATCAAATTAGGAGCAAGACAAGTTTTCAAGTAAATTTCCATATTTTAAGTTTGGGAGATCTTAGCACCGATATGCCACCGTGATCTTGAGCACGGAGTCCGATCACGGCCCGATCGGCTAGGCCGTCTCACCCAAATACATCAACCACAATCACAATCATTATCTCAGTCTCAATCATTGTTTTAATCGTAATCTCAAGCACAATCACCACCATGTGTGCGGCATGGCATCCAATCATGACCCAACCGGCTAGGCCGTCTCACCACAATGTCGTGTGGATCGACATAACCCTTTTTTAGCAATCATCTCATCCCAATAAATGGGAATAATTTCATCACATCAATCTCATCCCCATAAAGGGGTACAATCAGACTTCGCTCCTACATCGGCACGTGTAGTTTTGGGGTTAGGTTATTTCAACCTACCCTTCCTAGGTGACTAACGACACTCCTAGGGTGTTTATTTATTAAAGGATTGAAAACTCATTTCATTATCGTTTATATACCATTCGTTTTATTGGCACCAATGGCCATAACACAATGTCACTCTTGGCACGTTGGTTGTATTTCATACTTCATATTCATCTCTTTCACTTTCAAATGTTATCACGGATCATCAACAACAGAGCATTTCTATTCAAGACTTTAAGTCCACATATTGAGAAAATAAGAATGTTAAACACATTGAGATTTCTTACACAATTTGGCATAATAGCCTTCATTTGAATCACGACTTAAAGATATAACATGTGGACATGCAACCCATGCTTCGAGCACATTTTCAAATAGAATATAACATAACAAGAACATTGGAATACATATTGAACATATATCTTTCAAAACAAGGCTTATTCAGAATAATCAATTCATAATGAACAACTCGGGACTTACAAGGATATTGTGGGGTTCAATTCTAAGAGATGAGTTTAGCCAACATACCTCGCCTTGAGCTTTTTAAATTACTATAATGTGCCGAAATTCTTAGCCTCTTCGATCTATTTTGAAATATATCAAAATTGAACACAAATTAGGAGATAGATTATGGCTCCAGCTCATTCGAACATTTTATCAAATACTAGGTGAGTATTATGATTTCAAGGTCCTCCTATGTGTATTCCTCCATCCCACTGCCCAAAGTCTACCCAATGTAACTCAACATTCTTCCCCCAACCCTTGATAGTACATGCATTCATAATGGACAACTTCCACATCCAAGAATTACTTTTCTCATTACCTATTTTCAGTAAAATCACAAAATTGAGGGCTAGGGAGTAGAATCTTACCTCTAAGATGAAGACCTAGTGAATTTTCTTGTGAATTCTTCAACTTGGAGCAAGATTTAATGATCAATAAGCTTAGGAACTTCCCCTCTCACTCTATGGTAATCCCTTTCTCTAGAAATATCCGATCACGTACAACAAACACCTGATGCCCTCCCAACTTTTCCTTAATTGCGACTGCGATAAATACTACGCGAACGCGCAAGCCACAATATTCCATGCTTCACAAATGCAGTCGCCTCTTTGCGACTACGAAGAACAAAATGCATGATTCCACCATAACACTACGCGAACACGGAGGAACAGGAGCGAATGCAAATAAGAAAATACCAGATGACAGAACAACAATACAAAATGGGAGGAAATGGCCCGTAGCCCGTCCGAAACATAACCGAGGCCCCCGAGACCCCATCCAAACAAACCAACAAGTTCCATAACGTAACGCGGACCTGATCCAGGCCTCAAATCATATAGAACAGCATCAAAACTATGAATCGCACCTCAATTCAAGCCTAATAAACTAATGAAACTTTAACTTCTACAACTCGCGTCGAATCATATCAAATCAACCCGGAATGACGTCAAATTTTGCATGCAAGTCCCAAATGACACAACGGAGTTATTCCAACTCTTGAAATCGCAATCCGAACACGATATCAATAAAGTCAACTCCCCATCAAACCTCTCAACCTTCCAAACCTTCAACTTTCGCCAAAATGCATCAAATCAACCTACGGACCTCCAAATTCAAATCTGGACATATGCCTAAGTCCAAAATCACCATACTAAGCTATTGAAATCATCAAAACAAAATTTTAGAGTCATCTACTCAAAAGTCAAACTTCGGTCAACTCTTATCGCTTAAGCTTCTAAAACAAGAATCATTCTTCCAAATCAATCTTGAATCATCCGAAAACCGAACTCGACCACACACGCAAGTCATAATACATAATACGAAGCTTCTCAAAACCTTAAACCACTGAACGGAATGCTAACACTCAAAATGACCGGTCGGGTCGTTGTATTCTCCCCCTCTTAAACAAACATTCATCCTCGAACGTGCCAAGAACCGGTCTGATGATTCAAAATCATTATTCAGGGTTCATCTGTCCAGGTTCTTCTAGCAGTTATTCTAGTTCTCGGGGTCCAATTCAGTTTCCACCACTATCGGGGAGTTGCTTCGAGTGCGGGGAGTTTGGTCATGTGTGACGGTAGTGTCCTCGTCGCTTTGGAGGTCCAGTTCAGCAAAGGGGTCAGGTTATGACTTCCGCACCAGTTACTTCACCACCAACCCACCCGGCTCGGGGTGGGGCTCAGGCAGCTAGAGGTCGCCCTAGAGGGGGAGGCCGATCAGGTGGCGATCAGGCTCGATTTTTTGACATCCCTACCAGGCCAGAGATTGTTGCTTCGGACGCAATGATCACATGTATTGTTTCAGCGTGCCACAGGAATGCTTCCACATTATTTGACCCTGGTTCTACTTATTCATATGTATCATCCTATTTTACTCGTTATTTGGATATGCCCTGTGAGTTCTTAGTTTTACCTCTTCATGTATCTACGCCAGTGGGCAATACTATTATTGTGGACCATGTGTATCGGTCGTGTGTGGTGACCATTGGAGGGTTGGAGACTAGAGTTGATCTCTTATTGCTTAATATGGTTGATTTCAAACCAAACTTATGAAATTCTAAAACTTTCAAAATGCCAACTTCCCATAATATGCGCCGAAATGCTCCCAGACCACCCGAACACACGCCCTAGTTCGAAATCGTCATACGAACCTATTGGAATCATCAAATCCCGATTCCGAGGTCATTTACTCAAAAGTCAAACCTTAGTCAATTTTTCCACTTAAAGCTTCCGAATTTAGAATTTTCTTTCCAAATCAATTCCGAACTTCTCGAGATTCAATTCCGACCATACGCACAAGTCATAAAACATGAAGTGAAGCTACTCAAGGCCTCAAACCACCGGACGACGCACTAGATCTCAAAACTACCGGTCAGGTCATTGCATTCTCTCCCACTTAAACATACGTTCGTCCTCGAACGTGCTAAGAATTGCTCCGGAGTTGTCCAAAATCACTGTTCAACACTTTGTGCACCTACCCGTTCCACCACAACCCAGTTGAGCATATTAGCTCGAGCCAGACTGAAGATCCTCCCTTTTATTTAGTCAATAAGCCTTAGAACCAAATTCCAACTTCCGAATTTCTTTACAAGACCTAATTCTAACATACGAACACCGTATCAATCTCCACTTGTTGAATCCACACATGATCATGCACCCATGATGACATCACACAATGCACCGCATAACTTCATTTGCCCAAGGCAACCTCTTCCAAGCACAACAGCAGCAATTTCACTGACCCAACGTCCGTAGCATACCTCATAACACATATAAGCCCGATCCATTCCTCATATAGTGTCACGACGGAATAGATACATAGAAACTCATTACCACCTGCTGAATCAATAAATAATGGAGTCTCTCCTCCTGACAAGGACCATTACCTCATTCTGAGCTGAATAACGATACTTGCTCTTTAATATACTTTATATAGATCTAATTGCACTGATTTCAGGCCCAATAATCTCGTCTCACCCAGTACAAGCTGCCCAGGCAATAAGCCACCTCAAACACTGCCCAAGATTTCATACGACGCCATCGATGCGCGAACAAGCTACAACTCAAATATGATACATAAGGAAAAACAAACTCTGGAAAGGAACTTCCCAGCCCGCGTAACGATTAAAATGGTTGAACAGACACTATGAACCCTTCTTAGAGAATGGGAAACAAAAATACATAGAAATAAGTATATGGAACCGTACTCAACATCTCATTGTTGTGGCGTGCAACCCGATCCATACATGGTACTGTTGCGACATGCAACCCAATCCAAACAACATACCCGCGGTGGCATGCCACCCGATCCGCACATAACAATAAATAAGGGAATACCCATCAAGCCAAAATGCTTATACCTACGAAATACCGAATATCGACCACAAGCACGCGAAGTGCAAAAATTCAACCCTGGGGAGACGGATAGCGCCATACGCTACAAAACCCAAGCACAACTAAGGTACGATAAATGACCTGCATCTCGAGAGCCATCCTGCTCATATAACACCACAAGCTACACGGGACCACAACACATATGCGGATAATCAAGTCGTCTCACAACCCACATGGCACAATAAAGTATTACATGGAATAACAGACGACGGGAATAACATCCAATGCCTGAAGGCTCCTTCATAAGCAACGCTATGCTGACTGAACACATCCGGACTGATGTAAAGCACACATTCATGTTGTACCCATCAACAGACCTTGAGCCGATTCTGATTATACCGTACTGGGCTAATAACCTTTCAAGGATCCACAATAACCTTTTCCAAGACACATAAGAATAGCCGTCAAATCCGAGTGACCCGAATCACGAGACCACCTCGTCTCAATACCCATGAACCATCTCATACTCTCCTCAAGCACACAATAGCATCTCCAACTGGCACACCCATTCTGCAAGACCTTCCATGAATCCGAAGCTATCTCTCCCTTTCCTCTAATACTGTACTGTAGACCCGATGATAACATAGATCATTCTAAGACCCTTTCATAATACACTACAAAACTCGATCCTTAACCACACCACGGACCTGAAGTCCTTAGGCACTGCACCCTAATTCTTGAACCCACTCGGACCGTTGTTGAGAGTCACCCACTCTGACCTAGTCCCGAATATAACCAAACTCCAACACTCTACTAGCACATGAACAGCCTATCAAAGAAGCAACCAGATGAATTCTTTTACTTGTATATTACATCCACAAGAAGCATAAACCCTGAGTCTTCCCAAAACCTGCACCTGAATCGATAAGGCGAAGTATAGCACACATTCATCAAGTTTGTTGCTCGAATTGCCCCTGATGTTTTCTTTTCTTTGTCATAATAATCCACCAACGCATCGATAACCAGAAACCGCACAAGCAGATAACAATGCGATCCAATCGTAGATGATGGGCTTCCCTATTTAGCTTTAAACTACCATCACATAATGTAGAGCCCACTACGATTCCTCCTTCTCAACTACCATGATCTCGCATCGTTAACCCGCCAAATTTCTCGAAGTCTTTTGTTAAGCTTTTCATGAAACATTCCGAATTATCAGCCACGATCACATACTCGACCTTCTATTGGGTAGTAAGTAGAACTCTTCATAGAAACCTAATCAAAATCACGCAACCACTAACTTGTTCACAAGGGATAACCCACATATGGTATTCCATGCCGACATTTTCCAACGATGCTACACCAGGTACAACTACCACGAGTTCAGTAAACCCTCCTGAGCCCATGCTCATCCACCAGCTATACAAGGTTGTTCCTTCCCCATTGACATCAACCAAAAGTCCGACAATACCTTCCAAATTCAAAGTCATGTTGCATCCGAAACGATAATCAAATCTTCACACCCCTCTTCATTTCAAGCAAACTCCGTCTTGCCATATTCAATCTTCCTCGGTACAGTAGCCACCATTCCAACTAAAATCCATAGACCAAATCACCTTCCATCACGATTCCCAAATCTCCCTAAACTTTCTCAAGGCAAGTGGCTTTCCTTCCACATAATCCATATGCTACTCTACCACCCCCACTTCGGTTAAACCACCTCCTTTAAGCAACTCCTCAACCTCTGCTCTTCATACTTTGACCTTCTAGTAATTCAACCATCGCAAGACACATCCCACCATGTCCTTCCTTATCCTTCGCTACCCAAATGCTGCCTCAGATCAAAATCCATCTCTATAGCACCTGAACTAATAAATTGCTACCAAATCTAGGCCTCCTCGGAGATCATCTTTCTCGAGCCATTAGCATTAGAAAAACCGATTCGATTATGAAATCGCTACACCATCTCTGACAACTGCTTCTTAGGCACCATTTCACAATACCCTGCCCTGAAGGCAAAATCAAAGAAGACCATACATCGGGGAACCCTAATGCGTTCGAACAAGGACGATGACACCACATCACAAATGAGAATTCCACCACGCTCAAAAATGTCAAGTCTCTTTACTTCATCAACCAAATCTGGACATCCATGGTTTAATTGCCTTTTCTCCGCTGGAATTAGATGCAGAACCTCTAAACCAAGAACTGAGAAATCCTCCTTTTGAGTCATTCACTGCCGCAATCCATAAATAGGTAATACCCTTTACATTAACACTGCACGATAACAATGGCGCGAACATCATAACAATCAGTGCACAACCTCAAAACCATAGGCAATACTGATATCGGACTGAGATGACAGAACACCCTTCCACAAGAAGATGATAATAACTCGCTCGAATACGCAGGGAGAAACATCATGTTCCACGTCTGTAGTACCATTGCAACTCCCCGATGCCCAATTGACACGAGCGCTCAACATCGTATAAGAATGAGTAGGAAGGGAATAAAGGCATAAGCTTCAATGGAAATCAAATCGCACGATGAGGAATCAAGAAGGGAAGTTCTCTTAACAGCCTTGCAGCCTCTCGAAAATATGTACATACGTCTATGTACCGATCCACAAGACTCTACTAGACTTGCTCATGACTCGTGAGACCCAAGTGAACCTGGCTCTAATACCAAGCTATCACAACCCAAAATCCACTAAAGGTCGTGATGGCGCATAACACCGCCGTCAGGTAAGTCAACGGTGATTGATCAACTTAATTACTCATTTTAGTATTTTGAAATCAAAATTTTCATTAATTAAATAGTATGAAATAAAATTTACAGGGTAAAATGAAAATAATTGCGTGCACTACCATACCAAACATCTAGAAGAAGCCCCCAAAACCTGATGTCACAAGTGCATGAGCATCAACTAGGAAATAATTTAAAAAAATACAACATTTGTCTGGAATACAACTTAGACAGGAGAATATAAATAACTCCGATGGAGACTCTGCATGCTGCGGATCGTAACATGGAATGCAGCTCACGGTATAGTCCCCGCAATGGCCGCGCCTTTGTGCCCAAAAGACCACTAAACATATATGTACCTGCACAATAAGTACAGCATGAGTACGTAAATCAATGCGTATCCAGTAAGTATCTAGCCTAACCTTAGAGAGGTAGTGACGAGGGGTCGACACCGACACTTACTAGTGGTCTAATAAATCATGTACAGTAAGAAGTAAACAGATGTCAGGCAGAGTAAGTAAACGAAATAAGCAAATATAAATACGTGGTACAATCCTCCTCTCGGCAATAAACTCGGGCTCTCAATTAGCAGTTACCTCCTCAACCAGAGCATATATATATAATGGACCTCACCAAATAGGTCGTCATAATTCAAATCAGGAAAACTCGCAGATACACTTGCCTCTTGTCAAATATTATGCACGATTCTGTAAGAGTATTTTATAAAACTGTTGAGGCGTACGACCCTATTCCATCATATTGTGTGCACTGCAGAGGGTCAAACGGAACGAACCATAGATGCATCTATTGTACTGCCGAGGTGAACGACCCTCTCCCATGAGAGTGTGGTACATAATCCTACCGAGGCGAACGTCCCGATCCTATTAGAATAAGAAGCTTTAACAGGTCCTTGACCCCACTCACGAATAAACGTGTGAGATATAAATTTTTAAGGAAAACCTTTCGAGGAAAAGGCATAGCACGGGATAAATTCGTAAGAGGAGTACAATTATTCTGTAGCTAATCATGAAGCCCGTCAAATCTCTACAATAGTAAGTCTATCACTCTACACAAGTCTAGTCTCAAGTCGTAAAGTAAAAATAAAGGAATTTAATGGGCAAGGGACAACTCAAATAGTACAGTTATAGCATGGCGGGAACCTAAGTCTACCCGGACATAACATAAATCTAGCTATATACGGACTCTCGTCACCTTGTGTGTGCATAGCCCCCGCAACAAGTATCACATATCAAATACATCACCTAGGGGTAGTTTCCCCCCTCACAGAGTTAGATATGAGACTTACCTCGCTCCAAAGTTCCATAGCCGGCTCCAGCTCCACTCTAACACCTCAACCCGATTCCCGTCTCTCCAAAAATAATCAAATAATGTGCAAATCCATAAATATATACTCTATTACCCATAATTAATTAATTTATAATAATTCCCAATTCCGCTCGAAAAGTCGATAAAGTCAACCCTCAAGCCCACGTGCTGCCCGGATTTTGAAAATATTTGAAGATAATCATTACCCATAACACCACGAACTCAAATACATAATTTATTCCAAATTCCATATTCAATTTCGTGGTCAAAATCCAAAAATACCAAATTCTAGGTTTTCTATCAAAATCCCACAATTTCTACTAATTTTCATGTTTAAATCCTTTTAGAATCCATGTATTTAACTTACAATAGGTGAGAATAACTTACCTCTCCATAGATGATGAAAATCTCCCCTTGAAGCTCTCCAAAAATCGCCCAAACTAAGAGAGAAATGAGCAAAACCCCGATTTTTAAGCAATTTGCCCAGTCGATTTTTCGCACATGCGGAACTCCTTGCACTTCTGCGGTTCCGCTTCTGCGGAAGCTGCCTTGCAGATGCCGCTCCCCCAAGGTGCCAGCTTTTTTCGCTTCTGCGAAAATTCAATCGCAGGTGCGCATCCGCTTATGCGGAAATCATCCGCATCTGCGGACTCCCCAGCTCGAGCACTACTCTGCACTTGCGCGCCAATGACCGCACATGTGGCTCTACAGGTGCGCTACAGCACCCGCTCCTGCGATCATCCAGCCCCAGACCACTTCCGCTTCTGCTCTTCTCCGCCCGCATCTGCGAGTCCGCAGGTTTCGGTAAAGTTATCGCACCTGCGAATCCAATCAGCCTCACTCCCTACCGCTTATGTGGTCTCGCACCTGCAGCCATAACCTCGCAGGTGCGATCACACCAGAAGCCTTAAGCTTCAGCAGTTCCTCTAAGTCCAAACTCGATCTGTTTCCAATTCGATTCACACCCGAGGCCCCCGGGACCCTGTCCAAACATACTAACATATCCCAAAACACGATACAAATTTAGTCAAAGCCTCGAATCACGTCAAACAACATCAAAATTATAAATCAACGGCCAAAACCTTTCTTTCAACTTTCTAACCTTCAAACTTTGCCGAACGCGTCCGAATTACACTTAAACATCCCGGAATGGCGCTAAACTTTACGTGCAAGTCACAAATCACGATACGAACCTATTCCAAGGCTCGAAACTCCAAACGGATATTGATAACATCAAAATTCACTTCAAACCAAACTTATGAAATTTTGAACTTCCAAAGTGCCAACTTCCCATAATACGCGCAGAAATGCTCTCAGACCACCCGATACTCAACCCGAACACACGCCTAAGTCCGAAATCATCATACAAACCTATTGGAACCTTCAAATCACGATTCCGAGGTCGTTTACTTAAAAGTCAAACCTTAGTCAATTTTTCCACTTAAAGCTTCCGAATTTAGAATTTTCTTTCCAAATCAATTCCGAACTTCCCACGATTCAATTCCGACTACACGCACAAGTCATAAAACATGAAGTGAAGCTACTCAAGGCCTCAAACTGCCGGATGATGCCCTAGAGCTCAAAACGACTTGTCGGGTTATTACAATATATCTTCATGATAATATTTGGCTTTCACGCGTTGTACATTCTTACACTTAAGCTAGTTAGATTGTGGGTGATTCTTTAATTGTGATAATACAAATCTAGTCATAAGGAAGTTACTTCCTATCTTGTTGTACTGATTCCTTCTATTAGGAACACTTTATTTAGTAGTATACATATCCCTCAAATCTTTTGTATCACTTAAAAAAATGAATTTTGTCCATTCTTTTGAATCATATTCCTACATCATTCTTTTTGTAAATTTGTTGAGTTAGAAGACTAGTGTAGTTTTGTATACATATGTATATTGACTTATTTAAGAATAACTCCTCTCATATAAATTTTCAAATACTTATTTGACATTCTCATTTGTTAAATAAATCATTTAAAGTCATTAGTCATTCATATGATAATTTTGAAATATAATTCTTCTTTCTTCTCATTTTAATCAACTATTTTAAACATGTCTTTTTTGGTATCTTATTTATTTTATCAAAATGACCTTGGACATAAATCAAATCTTTTCAAGTGTATTCTTTTATTACATTCATTATATTAATTTATAAATACTTTATTTATAGCTACATATTTTTACATTTATTAAATCATCAAAAATATAATTTTTCATATACATCATCCACACTCTTTATACATATTTTATTATAAATAGATACTTATATTATTACCATGTGACACTCATGTTTAGTCAATCTTTTCAAATAACTTTCATAATTCTTCATAAATATTTAAATTAATTGTTCTTGACTTAATCCCTCTTTTATTTGATCGGACTGGGAACCACATTTGTGGATCTTGAGGGGATGCCTAACACCTTCCCCTCGAGATAATTTGAACTCTTACCTAGGATCTCAATAGTTTCACAAACTATAGTTTAAGTGTACATTACATAGCGTATTATAGATGTCCTAGTGTACCTTAAATACTAGGTGGCGACTCTAAGTTCTAACCTTGTAGAGCACTATAAGTTATATTTTATTTTGACTCGTGTAAAATAGAGTGCAACAGCCGTGATCACAGGTATTGTTTCAGTGTGCCATAGGCATGCTTCAATGTTATTTGACCCTGGTTCCACTTACTCTTATGTGTCTCCTATTTTGCTCGTTATTTGGATATGTATCGTGATTCTTTAGATATGCATGTTCATGTATCTACACCGGTGGGTGATTCTATTGTGGTGGATCATGTATATCGGTCGTGTGTGGTTACCATTAGAGGTTATGAGACTAGAGTTGATCTTTTATTGCTCAGTATGGTTGAGTTTGAGGTGATTTTGCATGTGGATTGTCTATCTCTGTACCATGCTATTCTTGATCATCATGTTAAGAATGTGACATTGGAGATGACGGGGTTGTCTAGGTTAGAGTGGAGAGGTTCTCTTGTAACACTCCCAGTAGAGTGATCTCATATTTGAAGGCTCAACGGATGGTTGAGAAGGGGTGTTTGTCATATTTGACCTTCGTGAAAGATGTTAGTGCTGATACTCCTACTGTTGAGTCAGTCCCAGTAGTGAGGGAGTTCCCAGATGTGTTTCCTGTAGGCCTGCTGGGTAGGGTTATTCATAAAATCCCCGAAAATCTAACCAAACTGAAAACCGAACTAAACCGACCAAAAAACAGATAATTTTTGGGTTTGGTTTGGTTTTGAATTTTAAAAACCGGTCAATTTGATTTTGGTATTAATAAAAACATAATCTGAAAAAACTAAACAAAACCGATTATAGAAGTAGTTATTTAAAATTTATTATTACACCTATATATATGTATATTTTTATACAAAGTTTCTAAAATTTTATGTTACATTAATCGTTTGCACTTTTAGTCTAGTTCTTTGATATTAGAATAATCTAGTTCTTTACCTTTATATTCTATTTTGATTGGTAGTTTTCTTTTGCTAAGCTCAAGAATAAATTTCATGTTATAAATAAGCTATTTCTAGTTGAGTCCTTATATTATTCATCACTATTTGATTCAATTATCATCAATATATCTTGGTGAATGATAGATTTCTCAAAGAACAATTGGTTTGATAGTGTTACGTTGAAAATATAGTCGCCGGAATATATGTTTGGTAGTGTATGTCTCTTACTTAAGAAAAAATCAATAAATAACCGAAAAAAACGAAAAGCCAACAAAAATCGACATAAACTAAATCGATAAATACCGACTTAATTGGTTTGGTTTGGTTTCAATATTTGAACCGACTTATTTGGTTTGGTTTTTTTTTAGGAAAAACCTTATCCAAATCGAACCATGAACACCCCTACTGCTAGGCATGCCTCCCGATAGGAATATTGCTTTTCATATTGATTTGGTGCCGGGTACTCAGCCCATCTCTATTCTACCATATCGCATGGCACCAGTAGAGTTGAAGGAGTTGACTGAACAATTATAGGAGTTGCTTGATAAGGGTTTCATCAGGCCTAGCGTGTCACCTTGGGGTGCACCGGTGCTATTTGTGAAGAAGAAAGATGGTTCTATGAGAACGTGCATTGACTACAGGCAGTTGAACAAGGTTACTATCAAGAATAAGTACCCACTACCGCGTATTGATGATTTGTTTGATCAGCTTCAGGGTGCTAGGGTATTCTTGAAGATTGACTTGAGATCGGGGGTGCCATTAGTTGAAGTTCAGGGCTTCAGATATTCCTAAGACTGTTTTCAGAACCCGTTATGGCCACTATGCATTTTTGGTGATGTCTTTTGGGCTGACCAATGCCCTAGCTGCATTCATGCACTTGATGAACAGCGCATTTCAGCCATATCTGGATTCCTTCATCAGAACATTCATTGGTGATATATTGATGTATTCTCATAGCAGGGAGGATCATGAGCAGCATTTGAGGATCGTGCTCCTGAATTCGAGAGAGAAGAAACTATATGCTAAATTCTCCAAGTATGAGTTTTGTTACACTCGGTGGCATTCTTGGGCCACGTGGTGTCCACTAAGGGGATTAAGGTGGATCCGAAGAAGATTGAGGCAGTTCAAAGTTGGCCCAGACCGTCTTCTACTACTGAGATTCGGAGTTTCCTTAAGTTGGCTGGGTATTATTGTCGTTTTGTGGAGGGGTTTTCATCTATAGAATCCCTCATTTACTAGATTTAAGCAGAAGGGTGCCCCATTTAGGTGGTCTGATGAGTGTGAGGAGAGCTTTCATAATCTCAAGACCGCCTTGACTATAGCTCCAGTTCTAGTTTTGCCTCCGGGATCGGGTTCTTATACAATCTACTATGATACCTCACGGATTAGCATTGGATGAGTGTTGATGCAGGAGGGTAGAGTAATTGCTTACGCTTCACGTCAGTTGAAGCCCCATGAGAAGAACTACCCAGTATAATATTTGGAGTTGGCAGCCATTGTTCACGAGCTCAAGATTTGGAGGCATTTTCTTTACGGCGTGTCTTATGAGGTGTACACGGATCACAGGAGTCTCCAACACTTATTCAAGAAAAAGGATCTGAACTTGAGGCAAAGGAGGTGGTTAGAGCTACTAAAGGACTATGATATCACCATTCTTTATCATCCTAGGAAGGCCAATATGGTGGCCAATTCTTTGAGTGGGAAGTCTGAGAGAATGGGTAATCTTGCTTCTATTCCAGTTGGGAAGATATCGCTACCATTAGATATTCAGGCTTTGGCCAATCGGTTCGTGAGGTTGGATATTTCGGAGCCTAGCAGGGTTCTTGCTTGTATTGTATCGTAGTCGTCCTTGTTTGAGCGCATCAAGGCGTGTCACTATGATGATCCCCACTTGCTTGTCCTAAGGGACTCGATGCAGCACGGTGATGCTAAGGAGGTGACTATTGGAGATGGTGGGGTATTGAGGCTTCAGGGCCGGATCTGTGTTCCAAATGTGGATGGGTTGTGAGAGTTAATTCTTGAGGAGGCCCATAGTTCGCGGTATTCCATTTATCCCGGGGCAGCGAAGATGTACCATGATTTAAGGTAGAACTACTGGTGGCAGAGAATGAAGAAGGATATTATTAAGTATGTTGCTCGGTGTTTGAACTATCAGCAAGTGAAGCACGAGCATCAAAAATCGGGGGGTTTGCTTCAAAGGCTTGATATTCCGGAGTGGGAGTGGAAGCATATCACTATGAATTTTGTGGTTGGGCTTCCATATACCTTGAGGAGATTCGATGCAATGTGGGTCATTGTGGACGGACTGACTAAGTTTGCACACTTTATTCTAGTCATGACTACATACTCTTTAGAGCAGTTGGCCCGAGTTTATATTAGGGAGATTGTTCGCCTTCATGGTGTGCCTGTGTCTATTATCTCAGATTGAGGCATGTTGTTTACAACGCATTTTTGGAGAGCATTGCAGTGAGATTTGGGCACACTGGTCGAACTGAGTACAACATTTCATCCCCAAATGGACAGGCAGTCCGAGCGCACCATTTAGATTATGGAGGATATGTTACGAGCCTGTGTCATTGATTTCGGAGGATCATGGGATTAGTTTCTACCGTTAGAAGAGTTCGCCTACAACAACAACTATCAGTCGAGCATTTAGATGGCTCCTTATGAGGCCTTATATGGGAGGCAATGTCGCTCCTCGGTTAGTTGGTTTGAGCCTGGGGAGGCTAGGTTGTTGGGCATTGATTTGGTCCATGATGATGTGGAGAAGGTGAAGTTGATTCAGGAGCGGCTTCGTACAGTGCATTCCAGACAGAAGAGTTATTCTGACAGGAAGGCTCGTGATGTTGCATATATGGTAGGTGAGAAGGTTCTACTCAAAGTTTTGCCCATGAAGGGTGTGATGAAGTTTGGGAAGAAGGGCAAGTTGAGCCCTAGGTATATTGGTTCTTTTGAGGTGCTTGAGAGAATGGGAGAGGTGGCCTATAGACTTGCCTTGCCACCTAGTCTATCAGAAGTTCGTTAGTGTTTCATGTTTCCATGATCTGAAAGTATTATGGGGATCCGTCATATGTTTTGGACTTCAGCACAGTGCAGTTGGATGGGGATTTGACTTATGATGTGGAGTCGGTGGCCATTTTGGACCGAAAGGTTCGAAAGTTAAGGTCGAAGAATATAGCATCGGTGAAGGTTCATTGGAGAGGTCAGTTGGTCGAGGAGGCTATTTGGGAGACCAAGCAGGAGATGCGGAGCAGATACGCTCACCTTTTTGAGACTTCAGGTATGGTTCTAGACTCGTTCGAGAACGAACGTTTGTTTAAGAGGGGGAGAATGTAATGACCCGGCCAATCGTTTTGGGTATTTTAGCCCCGTTTCCCGTATTTGATGCTTTACATATGTGTATATGTGATTATGGGACTTGATGGGATAGTTGGTTTGGTTTTGGGGAAGTTTTGGATTGAGTAGGGATACTTAATCTCTTGTTCGAAGGCTTAAGTTGTAAGAGTTGACCGGAATTTGATAATTCCAATAGGTTCGTATGGTAATTTTAGACTTAGGCGTATCTCCGGATTTTGATTTGGAGGTTCCTAGGTTGTTTTGGCTTGAATTGGCGAAAGTTGGAAAGTTGAAAGTTTGGAAGGTTGATAGGTTTTACTAAGATTTGACTTTGATGGTATCGGGTTCAGATTGTGGTTCCAGGAGTTGGATTAGTCTGTTGTGTCATTGGGGACTTGCATGCAAAATTTGAGGTCATTCCGGGTAGTTTAGGCATGTTCGGCGTAAATTTTGAATTTGGATCAGTTCCTTAGGCTTATATTGAGGTGTGATTCGTGGTTTTGACATTTGTGGTGTTATGTGAGGCCTCGAGTAGGTCCGTGTTATATTTTGGGATTGGTTGGTGTGATTGCACGGGCTCCCGGGGGCCTCAGGTGTGTTTCAGATGGGTTTCGAACCATTTCACCATGTTTTGGACTACTGATTTGCTGATGTCTGGTTTCCTTCTTTGCGATCGCGACAAGGCATTCGCATTCGCATAAGGTTGGAGTGGGTTGGGTAGTCGCCCTTCTATGCGTTCGCGGTAGGGCTTCGTGTTCGCGAAGCAGCTGGGAGCTGGGGGGAGTTTAGACTACGCGTTTGCGAGGTTCAAGCCACGTTCGCATAGGGTGAGGTAAGTATCTTACCTAAACTTGGTTGAGGCACTAGTTTCAAGAGTTATATACGATATCTACGTGCTATGGGTGGCGCATATGCGTGGGGTTGAGCCATGTGCATGCACCGGGGTATTTATTCATGCTTGAGGTAGTACTTAGGCTATGATATACCATGAATTGATTGTTAAGCTTCAAGTTGTTATGTTTCATATATTTGTACCCTTTTCTGAGCTATTTAAACCATATTTGAGGTTACATAGAGGTTAATATCCTAATTGAACCTGATAATTGCTACTTCCGTGATATAATTGCCTGATTTGGGCTATGATAGCACATCTTGCACATTCGTACACCTTAGCATGTTACTTATACTAGTCTAGGAGTATGACATTTGATATTCATTGATCATGTACATGTAATCTTGTATATTTTCTTTCTGTGTGATATGGATTGGACTAGCAACATGTGAGTTATCAGTGCGGTAGTGATTATTGACACGTGAGTTATCCGTGTGATTGTGATTATTAGCGTGTGAGTTGTCTGTGCGGTTGTGATTATTGGTGTGTGAGTTGTCCGTGCGGTTGTGATTATTGGCTCGTGAGTTGTCCATGTGATTGCGATACGATAGCACGTGAGTTGTCCGTGCAACACGTGAGTTGTCTGTGCAGTTGATATATTATTAGCACGTGAGGTGTTTTGTGTAGCACGTGAGTTGTCCGTGCAGCGTGTGGATATGGATCCATCCCCAAGGGTCACCCTCTCATGTTTCTCTCATGATGGTGTACATACGGTATGAGGAAAGTTGATCAGTGGTTTGGTTTGGTTATGGTATTTTGAGGAAAGCTAGCCAGTGTTTGATTTGGTTATTGCATTTTTTCTTTACTTGCAATTTCCTTGGTTGTTTACCTGTTTTATTTGCATATATTCTTTATATGCTGAATTTTTGACTGAGCAGAGTATGGTAAGCTATTGTGTGCACCAAGGTGGTTTTATCTGTTATTCATAAATTGATCATATGATTGTTCAGTACTTGTTAGATCTATGAACTGTACAGGTGAATAACGAGTATCACTAATATCTCTTGTGTATATTACCTCGTCGAGGTTAGTTATGATACTTATTGAGTACATGGGGTTGGTTGTACTCATACTACGCTCTGCACTTAATTATGCAGATCCAGGTATTGGTCCAAGTCACCAGTAGCTGCGGCTTGTTGCTGAGTTTAGCTTTGGAGGGATGAGGTACAGTTACATCTCGACTGTAGTCTTGGCGTCTCTTTTCCTTTAGCATTATTATTTCCATTTCGACAATATTGCTATTTTTATTCCAACCTTGTACTTCTGTTTAGTGCTCATAACTCTGTATTACCAGTTCTAGGGGATTATTGTATTGCGACGCAGTTATTTATGTTATTGGCATTAGACTTGTACTATTTCTGCTATTTCTCTTATTATTTTTCGTTGTTGTTATGTTGGCTTGTCTAGCAAGTGAGTTAGGTGCCATCACGACCGGTTGGTGGTTTTGGGTCGTGACACTTGCTTTATCCCTAATATATTGTCAGTGACTTATTTCAATTATTTGTTACTATTTGTATACACTGTCATTGCACTTTCCTATCGAGTCTTGGCCGTACACAATCACACCGAAATCACACGAGGGTTGTCTTTTCACCCTTCTGAACCTTCTTTCAAATTTCTTTAGTTTCAGAGAACGACATGCGAGGTCAACTGACATGTCGTCTCACAATTATTCAGTTCTACTCCAAAAAGCTTAGGAAACACTGTACTCTTATAAATATAGGCCATGCTGCATACACCCTAGGTGAGTCGATCCTTTGCATTGACCCGCAAGTAGGAAAACCTCCCTAATGTCAACAGGTTATGCACCTAACAGCATGCCTTATGCGAAATGACAAATTAATCCAGATTAAGACTCTAAGGAATCGGAGCAAAATACTTACCTAGCCTTTTTCTCTCATTTTAGATGGAAATCAACCATAACATCCTGATATTAGCATGGTTATGTGAGCTCCCCACAAGATGAAGCAATGGTGGAGGAACATCCGGCGCGTGCATGAAGACGAAATTAGGACACACCTTGGAGAGCTGACTGCGTTGATGAACATCCGAGCTGATAGAGTGCTCACCAGGTTGTTGATAGAATTCTGGGATCTAACCAAAGTAGTCTTTAAGTTTGTCGACTATGAGCTAACACCTACGCTCGAGGAGATTACCCGCTTTACAAAATTACAATTCGCTGGACGAAAGCCCATATTGCTGGTCATCATGCGGGGTCACGGGTTTCTCTATGCATTGGAATTGAAGAGCAATCAAAATCTTTGGAATGTCAAAGACGGGTGGATAAGTTTAGACCAACTGTTCGACATATTTGGGCATTTGGAGAGCTATGATTTACATCATAAGAAGTTTCAGTACGACACGGAGACGTGGGAGAGCCTTCGCCCTTGACCTTCTCTTTGGCATTATTGGGACTTTTGGTTTTTCCACAGCGAAAAGGACAGATCAACATTGATGTGCTACCGCTGGTCTTGGCTACATTTTGGGGGAACTTGAGAGTCACTCTAGTCCCAATGTTGCTGGCAGAAATGTTCAGGGATTTATCAGCATGTTCAAGAGGCTACGACTTCTTTAAGGATTCCAACCTGTTTCTGCAAGTATGGGCACATAACACTTCCTTAAAAGAGAGCCGACCATAACTTCGTCGACACCAGCAATATGATTCGCAGCCATGAAGAGCGAACGATGCACTGGGGAGAACCCCATGGGCAGGAAGAGTGACGTGATCTTTTAACTCACCTAAGTGGAGACTTCGTCAACTGGAAGCTTTCTTGACAAAATGGCAGAGCAATCGTGAGGTTGTCAGAGAAATATTTCATTGAGCTGATGGGATTGGAAGGAATTCAGCTATATGCACCGCTGAGAGTTTTGAGACAGTTATGTCTAGTATAAGATGTACCCATGTGGTCTCGAATGGCTTTATTCGAGGATGAATACAATGAACAGATCCTAATTCCAAAAGTGAGACAACTCCAAGATGAATGGAGTGATTTGGTCACAATGAGTATGGGATAGAATACGTGGTGCACGCTAGAGTACTTTGTGTGGATTTTCGAGGAAGACCAGTTGGCCAGGCCTAGCCGAGACGGTTTAGCATGATTGGAAGATACGAGGCAGCCTTGCAAGTGTATCACAAAATTTTACCCCACTACCTTGTCACCTCCACTATGCACTAACAGGTGGTCCCAAGATCGGTCGACCATATGCTACCACCAACTGATGATGACAATAAAGTTGTGGAATACGTGTAGATCGAGTTCGAAGACGAGCCGGAAGAGGACCCGGAGGAGGATTCAAAGTATCATCATGAAGACGTCAAGGAAGAGTTTAAGGAGGATCCTGAGGAAGACCTAGAGGAAGAGATCTTGGGGGGAAGGGGGATTCATCAGAGGATTACTGAGTTATTGGTTTGTTTCCATCTTTTACCTTTTGAATTCCATAAGGGCAATCTTATAAGCCCATGAAGTCTTTATAAAATCCCGGAGGGGCCATGTTGCGACATTTGAAAATTACTCTTTATCCCTTGTATCATTCAGAGAAAGCTTTGTAGCCCATATCACCATGTTGTAACCACCAAAATTTTCTATCAATAAAAATCAATTTCGATCTGGATCTGAACGTGTCAAATAATTTAGATATTTTGTTAATGCTTACGACGTAGGCCTGCCTCCGAAAAAGAGAGGTCCCCTAATACTTTAGGAATGCGTTTGTTCAATATGTGAATTAACTGCTCTATGTGATTATATCTATACATTACTTGAGCTAACTTCTATTTTGTTTTTCTTTCTTGCTTTCTTATCTTATTATTTACCCCCTCCCCCGAACAGAGGTTGGTTTGTGTTAATAATTAAACTGGCTGAATCATCGTATAACTTGAGGTCTAAAGGAAAGATGACCACCATAGATAACCCGACCGAAAATGCTCTGGCAGTAACTAACATCCCAAGGGGTTCAAGAGAAAGAGACGAAACATGGAACGATGAGTATGTCGCCTGGATGGAGAAAGAAATGGAATCATTGAGAGAGGGAGTACAATAGATCCGGGAACTGGCACATCTGGCCATGACAACGCTCCCACAACTACCTCGATCTCGATCATTAGACTCAATCCTTGACCATTTTCCTTCATCAACCAGGCAACCTGCCAGCACTCCAACTACCGCTACCTATACCACAACTCCTGCCATGTTTCAGCCTATATCACCAATTACTCCTACGAATCCACCAAACCCTCCCATACATACGCCTTATGTTCCCAACTACATGTAAGAACTGTAAAATCCCCCAACTATAATTAACTTGGTCTAAACCCTTCCCCTTCCTTGTGATAATGTTACCTTTGCAAATACCCATACGTAGTATATAACTGCAGCACACATCACCACTCATGAGCGGTATGTTCCACCCATATATACTGTAGGAGAACTAGCTTTTACTACGCCCGTCATAGTCAGGGTGCCTTACGAGATTGATCAGTATGTTGAGATGGAAAAAGAAGCAAGATCTAAAGAAGATGAATCGTTGTCAGAACAACTATGGGTTGTAAGAAAGCAAATGAAAAACCTACAGGTTGCTTGAGGGGGTGAGAGCTTAGATTACATGGACTTGTGCATACATCCAGATGTCGATATGTCGGCAAGATACAAACCTCTGAAATTTGATTTCTTTGACGGGATTGGAAATCCCCACGCCCACTTGAGGGCCTATTGTAATAAGCTAGTAGGAGTGGAAAGGAACGAGAAGTTAAGAATAAAATTATTCATAAGAATTTTGACCAGAGAAGCACTCACCTACTATACCAGACAAGATCCCAGCAATTAGAGAGAATGTCAGGATATGGCCGAGGATTTCATGAATCATTTCAGGTTCAATACTGAGATTAAACCGGACATATTTTCTTTAGTGAACATCCAAAAGAAACTCTTTGAGTTATTTCAAGAGTATGCCCATCATTGGAGGTCAGAAGCAGCTAGAGCACAACCCCTGCATGATGACAATGAACTAACAAAATACTTTATTCGTGCCCAGTAAGGAATCTACTTTGAGAAAATGATAGGAATGATGGGCTAGAAGTTCCCCGAATTGGTCAAGATGGGAAATGTCTCAGAAGAGGGTATCAAGTGCAGGAAAATACAATCCATGGCCGCATTACAAGCTACTAGAAAAACCATACAGTTCGGTTCCATTGGCAGCGCAAAGAAAAAGAAGGAAGAGGTGACGGAAATTGTCCCTTACTATCAACCAAGCCCCCCTCGTCGAGCCAACCAATACCCCGCAAATGCTCACACCCAACCCAGCCCATTTATACCCCAGTCTAAAATACCCGGCCACATTATGATCCACCTCGAGCCAATACATATCCAAACCCACCACGACCATATGCCCATGTTCAAACCACCACTCATCAAAACAGGCATGCTTATGCTCCCTGACCGCATCCTAACCTCGAAACACGGAACCATAGAAATTTTACCCCAATTGCCGAGCCATTGGCCCAACTATTTGAAAGACAGAGAAGAGTTAGTTTGCTATATCTGGTTGAAGGAAGAATCTCAGACAAACCTACTAAGTACTTTCATGCAAGTAAGCACTGCGCATATCATTCAGATGTCCCGGGGCATGAAACTAAAGATTGTTATGGTCTGAGGCACGAGATCGAAATGTTGATTAAGAGCGGAGTCAACCATGATCGAAATGTAAACCATAACTCACTACCAAACCACAGAAATCAAGGGATAAACATGATCACCCTTAAGGAAGACTATGATTTAAAAGGAACCATCATTACCATTGGGAACACTGAAGAAGCAAGGACAACCCCTTGGGAGGCCCCATTAATCACGGTGTAATTGAAGCCACTAGTAATGCTCCAAACCTACCAGCCATGGCCCCTCACAGCCGTCAAAGAGGATTGGAATCATAATTACAAGGCAGATCCATGGGCCTATCAGTCGAAGGGAAAGGGAAAAATGACAGAACCTATGGTAGCTCATGGGATGACTCGGTCGGGAAGATGCTACACTTCTAAGGAATTGAATTGGAAAAATCCAAATAGATAGCAAAACCAGAGGAGAAACAAAACGGATGTAGAAGCGGCAGAATTCTGGTGAAAGATGCCGGTTAAGGAGTACTCTATCAAGGAACAGCTGAAGAAGACCCATGCACACATATCAATCATGGATCTGCTGATGAGTTCTGACAGTCATAGGGACGTTTTAGTAAAAGTATTGAGTGGATTAAGCATGACGGGCAACACCACTAGTGGTCCACTGACAGCAACTATTGGGAAAATGGTGGAGGTTAATAAGGTCTCTTTTTGAAAGGATGAGCTTCATGTAGAGGGTGTGGATCACAACAGAGTTCTACACTTCATAAGTGCATATATTCAGTTAATTGAAAGTAAAAATGTGCTAAAGTAAAAATCACTAACACGAATTGGCAATATTTAAGAGACAAAAAGCTTAAATTTTCATTTTTCCTTGGTTACTAATATTAGCACCCACACAGCGTGTGGATAATATTGTGATCCCACTTAATTAATAAAAAATATATATATGTAAATAACTATTGGTAAAAACTCAAATATTATAACCTCACATATAGTCTGTAATAAAAATGAATAACAATGTAATACGATTTAAAAATAAATAGTACTATATGGAGTAAAAATTTAAAAAATACATTTAATAACATCTTAACTATCATTATAAAAAATATATTATATTATTATCTCAACTGAAGTATCTCTCACAACAATATTAACTTCTACCAACCTGTGACGACCTGATAGGTTGTTTTGAGTTCTAGCCTTTATTTTCATGTTCCGAGACCTCGATTAGCTCCGTTTAGTATTTTTTGATCTGTGTGCGCAGTCCGTATCCTTTTCTGGAAAGATTTTATGTGAAAATTTGAAGAAAACATGATTTTTAGCTTTAAAAGTAACTTGAGTTGACTACGGTTAGCACTTTGTATAAACGACACCGAATTGGTATTTTGACGATCCCGGTGGATCCATATCGTAATTTTGGACTTGGCTTATTCCCGGAATTGAATTCGGAAGTGCCTAACTTAAATTGACGTGATTTGTTAAAACTATTAACTTGAAGGTTTAAAAATTTCCTAGGTTTGACCGCAGGTTAACTTTATTGCTACCGGATTCGTATTTTGATTTCGAAATATGGTATAGGTTTATTTTACTATTTAAAACTTGTCTGCTAAATTTGGTGCAAAACGAAGTTGACTTGATAGGAATCAGACGCTCGATTGTGAATTTGGAAGTTCTTAAGTTTGTTAGAAAATTTCATGCATTTTGATGTCTGATTCATAATTTTAAATGTTATTTTGGTGTTTTGATCGTGCAAGCAAGTTTGTATGATGTTATTACACTTGTGTGCATATTTGGTTTGGAGCCCGAGAGGCTCGGGTGAGTTTCGGATAGGCTACGGACCATTTGGATCGACTTAGGAAAATTGCTGGTTCAGCTATCTGTTGATGTCTGGTGCAATGTGCTTCGCGATCATGAAGCCTCTCTCGCAATCGCAAAGGGGAAACTAGGACAGGGGCGGATTCCTTCTACGTGAACGTGAGAATGCAGTTGCGAACACGAAGCAGTAGGGGGGATTACCCTTCGTGAACACGACCTCACCCACGCGAACGTGATGGGTTAATAGGTCTGGGGGAAGGCTAGGCTGATACTCTATGCAAACGCGAGCCTAAGATCGTGAACGCAAAGGCCGGGTAGGTGAGGCCATCGCGAATGCGGAGTGTATCTCGTGAACGCAAAGGCCATTTGGGCTGTTGTGCTTCGCGATTGCGTCAGGTCCTTTGCGAACGCGAAAAAGACTTGACGCCATGATATAAAACATTTCAAAATCGGGATTTCTTCTTATTTTTCACTAGTTTCAAGTTTGAGCTCGGCCTAGAGGCGATTTTGAAGAAATTTTTCATCCCAACTTCATAGGTTAGTAGATTTTAAATTGTTTTCTTACATTTCTATAAACACCCATTGATTTTAATCTTTAATCTATATTTTTTCATGGTAGAAATTAGGGATTTATGTAAAAATTGGGGATTTTGAGAAATTCAGATTTAGACGTCAATTTAAGGCCAGATTTCGAAACTAATCACATAACTAGGCTCGGGGGTGAATGGGTAATCGGGTTTTGGTACGAATCTAGAGTTTTGACCAAGCGAGCCCGGGGTTGACTTTTGTTGACTTTATCCAAAAACATTAAAGATTGAATCTTTTTCACTCGTGTTAGTTTCTAAAGCCTAATTTGAATTATTTGAACTGTATTTGCTAGATTTGGTTGGTTTGGAGGCTTGTTCGAAAGGCAAGGCCATGGTTAGTTGATTGCTTTGATTCGCTGAGTGAGATAAGTGTTGGGTCTAACCTTGACTTGAGCGAATTAGGAATTCTTGGACTATGTGTTATGTGAATTATGCGAGAAAACGATGTATATGCGAGGTGGTGAGTGTATATACGACGTCATGATATTTCTTTTCCATGTTTTAATTTATTTCATGATATATCTTGCTTCATGCATTAATTGTTACATGCTTTATTTGACTTCTATGCCATAATTGTTACTTGTCATTTAATTGTTCCTTGTCTTAATTTGTATGTTCCTCCCATGACTCCATGCTTTTTTGCTACTTGCCCCTACTTGCATACTTAATTGTCACATGCTTTAATTGTCCTATTATTTTTGTATATTTGTTGCATTCTATAATATGGTTTCATTTGTATCAGTTGTTTAGTTGTTAGATACCGATAGAGTGGTAAAGTTGAGATTTTGAGTTGTTATAGATTCTTTGATTATTATTTGGTTCTTTATTACCTTGTACATTTACTCTCTTGATGTAGAAATTCTTGTAAATTTGGTTGTTGAATTGTTTGTGTTGATTGGAATTATTTGGGGAGTGGGTTGCACACCACAATGGAAATTGAAAGGTAAGGAATTGAAATGGTGGAATAAGGATGGATTATGATATTGACATATCTTGATATGGTGGGATCGGGTTGCGCGCCGCAACGGATTGTATATGTCATACTTATTTGTGATTGTTTGATTTTCCTCAGTATTGTGATATGAGACTATGAGACTTGTTATTCTGGGCTCTCTGGTAGTTGAATTTCGAGTTTGTTTTCATGAGTTAACTACTTTACTTCCATTTCATGTTTTCCTGTTATAATTATTATTATGTAAAGGTTATTGTAAGTGGCCCGCCTTAGCCTCGTCACTACTTCGTCGACGTTAGGCTCGGCACTTATAGAGTACATGGGTCAGTTGTACTCATACTATACTCTACATTTCTTGTGCAGATTCTGGAGTTGGTCCCAGCAGCGCTTAGTGAGATTGCCCGGATCCAACTACTTGTGGAGACTTGAGGTATAGTTGCACAGCGTCCGCAGCCCTGAAGTCCCATTCTATGTCATCATTGCTGTTTATTTTGATTCAAATAGTTATGTTTATTCAGTCTATTATCTGTAGTACTCTAGACGCTCATGTAGTCGTGACTCCAATTTCTAGGATTGTATTTGGATTACGTCGTTCAGTAGTTTACACCTCATTTTGAGACTATTCGATTTTTATTGTTATCATTTAATTTGAATTGTTAAAACTGGTTAATATATATCGCTAATGTTGGCTTGCCTAGCAAGTGAAATATTAGGCGCCATCACGGTCCCGAGGGTGGGAATTCGGAGTCGTGACAAGTTGGTATCAGAGCACTAGATTACCTAGGTCTAATGAGTCATGAGAAAATCTTGGTAGAGTCTGGAGGATCGGTACAGAGACGTTTGTACTTATCTTTCGAAGGCTTTAAGGCTTTAGGAAAATTTCACCTTTTCCTTTATCTATCGTGTGGTTTATTTCCATTATTGAAGTTTGAACCATTCAACTCTTGTTCTCTCGCAGATGGTGAGAACTCGCACGTACAGCCGGGAAGGAGCCAGAGCCCCCTACTGCAGCCACTACCAGGAGTAGAGGCCGAGGTCGAGCCAGAGGCAGAGCTCAGCCTAGAGCTCGTGTAGCAGCACCCATTGTGGGCCTCAGATTGATCATGAGGAGGAGATCCCAACTCAGACTGCACCTGTCGGACCCGCTCAGGTCCCTGAAGGATTTATATCCACTCTCAAGCTTTAGAATGCTCTAGTCCACTTAGTTGGACTCATGGAGAGTGTGGCTCAGACCGGGTTATTTCCTATGGCATCAGCCATCTCTCAAGCTGGGGGGAAAGCGTAGATTCCATCCACTGACACTCCGGAGCAGATGGCTCCCCTATACAAGACTCTGGTTGCTCCAGTAATTGGGGTAGTTCAGTCTGTTGTTCCTACACAGCCCGGGGAGAGGCCCGCGATGTCTTCTGAGGGAATTATGAGGTTGGATAAGTTCACCAAGCTCTTTCTTGTTCATTATAGTGATGCACCTTCTGAGGACCCACAATATTACTTGGACCATTACCGCGAGGTGTTGCGCAACATGGGTATTGTTAAGACCAATGGGGTCAACTTTGTAGTGTTCCAGATTGCCGGTTCTGCCAAGAGGTGGTGGCAGGATTTTGAGCGGAGCAGACCAGCTGGTTCACCTCCACTTACCTAAGATCAGTTATCGCAGCTAATTATGTAGAAATTTATTCCTTTCACTCTGAGGGAGGAGTATCGTAGGCAATTCGAGCGCCTTCAGCAGGGTGGCATGATTGTCACCCAATACGAGACCAGATTTGTGGACCTAGCCCGTCATGCAACTATTTTGATTCCCACTGATGGAGAGAAGGTGAGGAGGTTTATTGATGGTCTTACCTTCAACATCAGGCTTCAGATGGCCAAGGAGACGGGGGATGATAATTCTTTCCAGAGGGCTGTAGAGATTGTTAGACGGATCGAGATAGTTCGTGGTCAGGATAGAGGGGCGACATCTGAGAAGAGGCCCCGTTATTTTGGTGGCTTCAGTGGTGCCTCATCTAGAGGCAGAGTTGTTTTTGGTAAAGGCTATCCTCCTAGGCCGATTCATTTAGTTCTTCATGTAGCCCACGGTGCTTCGGGCGGTCGTGGTTCTTATGGGTATTGTTCTAAGCAGTCAGCATTCAGTGCACCTTTAGCTCCTATTAGTGCACCTCCGATCCAGAGTTATCAGGGTGGTTATCCAAGTCGACAAGGCCGGTTCCAGGGTCAGCAGTCACAACAGCTGAGGGTTTGTTATACTTGTGTAGATTCGAGGCATGTTGCTAGATTTTGCCCTAGGTCATAAGGCGGTATGCCACATTAGAATTCAGTGCCTCCACCGCCCGCTCAGCCAGCTAGAGGCGAGGGTCAGGTTGCTAGAGGAGAAGTTCAGGCCGTTAGAAGTGAAGGTCAGGCCATTAGAGGTGGAGGCCAGCTAGCTAGGGGCCGTCTGAGAGGCGGAGGTCAGAATGGTAGGGCCCAGCCCCGTTTTTATGCATTTTCAGCTAGACTTGAGGAAGAGTCATCTGACGCCATCATCACAAGTATTGTTCCAGTTTGCCATAGAGATGCTTCAGTTCTATTTTATCTGGGCTCTACTTATTCCTACGTGTCATCCTATTTTGCTTCATATCTGATCATGCCTCGTGATTCTTTGAATGCTCCTGTATATATGTCCACGCTTGTGGGAGATTCTATTGTTGTATATCATGTTTCGTGTGTGGTTTCTATCGGGAGCCTTGAGACTAGTGTAGATCTCCTACTTCTTGATATGATAGACTTTGATGTTATTTTGGGCATGGATTGGCTATCACCTTACCACGCCATATTGGGATGTCATGCAAAGACGGTGACCTTAGCCATGCCAGGGTTGCCTCAATTTGAGGGAGGGGGACTCCTGGCCATTCTACCGGCAGGGTTATTTCTTATGTGGAGGCTCAGCGTATGGTCGAGAAGGAATGTCTAACATATTTGGCCTATATCCATGATCCTAGCATGGAGGTTCTTTTCATGGATTCAGTATGAATTGTGCGTGAGTTTCCAGAGGTATTTCCTGCAGATTTGTGGGGGATGCCACCCGACAGAGATATTGACTTTTGTATTTACTTGGTTCCGAGCACTCAGCCCATTTCTATTCCATCATACCATATGGCCCCACTTGAATTGAAGGAGTAATTGCAGGATTTTCTTGATAAAGGATTCATTAGTTCTAGTGTCTCGCCCTAGGGTGCGCCAATGTTTTTTGTGAAGAAGAGATAGTTTGATGAGGATGTGTATAGATTATCAGTAGTTGAACAAAGTCACTATCAAGAACAAGTATCCTTTGCCGAGGATTGATGAATTATTTGATCAGCTTCAGGGTACCAAAGTGTTTTCGAAGATTAATTTGAGATCTCACTACCATCAGTTGAAGATTAGGGCATCAGATATCCCTAAGACAACTTTCCGGACTCGGTATGGACATTCTGAGTTTCTAGTGATGTCATTTGGCTTGACAAATGCCCCAACAATATATATGGATTTGATTAATCGGGTATTTAAGCTCTATTTGGATTCTTTTGTGATCGTCTTCATTGATGATATTTTGATCCACTCCCGCACTCGTGAGGAGCATGAGCAGCATCTTCGGATTGTACTTCAGACTCTGAGAGATAGTCAGTTATATGCCAAATTTTCTAAGTGTGAGTTCTGGTTGGACTCGGTTGCCTTTTTGGGGAATGTTATATCTATCGAGGCCATTAAAGTGGATCCAAAGAAGATTGAGGCAGTTCAGAACTGGCCTAGACCTACTTTAGCTATAGAGATTCGGAGCTTCCTAGGTTTGCGGGTTATTATTGCCGATTCGTAGAGGTGTTTACATATATTACAACCCCATTGACTAGATTGACCTAGAAGAATGCCCCATTCAGGTGGTCCGATGAGTGTGAGTCGAGCTTTCAGAAGCTTAAGACTGCCTTCTTGACTACAACTCTGGTATTGGTGTTGCCTACGGGTTCGGGGTCTTACACCACGTATTATGATGCATCACATATTGGGCTTGGTGCAGTATTAATGAAGGATGGCAGAGTGATTGCATACGCGTCTCGGCAGTTGAAGGTTCATGAGAAGAATTACCCTATTCATGACTTTGAGTTGGCAGCGATTGTTCATGCATTGAAGAATTAGAGGCATTACCTCTACGGTGTGTCGTGCAAAGTATTCATAGATCACCAGAGTCTACAGTATTTGTTTAAGCAAAAAGGATATCAATTTGAGGCAGCGGAGGTGGTTAGAGCTATTAAAAGACTATGATATTATCATTTTGTATCATCCCGGGAAGGCCAATGTGGTAGCCGATGCCTTTAGTAGAAAGGTTGTGAGTATGGGTAGCCTTGCATATATTCATGTTGGTGAGAGACCGCTAGCATCAGATGTTCAGGCCTTGGCCAACCAGTTCGTGAGGTTAGATGTTCGGAGCCTAGTCGGGTTATTGCTTGAACGGTTTCTCGGTCTTCTTTGTATGAGCACATCAGAGAGCGTCAGTATGACGACTCCCATTTGCTTGTCCTTAAGGACATAGTGTAGCACAGTGATGCCAAGAAGTTTTCTATTGGAGATGATGGGGTGTTGCTGATGCAGGGTCGGATTTGTGTGCCCAATATGGATGGGCTTCGTGAGTTGATTTTTTAGAAGGCCCATAGTTTGTGGTATTCCATTCAGCCGGGTGTCGCCAAGATGTATTAGGTTTTGAGGCAGCATTATTGGTGGAGAAGAATGAAGAAAGATATAGTTGAGTATATGGCTCAGTTTTTAAGTTGCCAGTAGGTGAAGTACGAGCATAAGAGGCCTGGCGGTTTGCTTTAGAGACTTGAGATTCCCGAGTGGAAGTGGGAGCATATTACCATGGATTTCATTGTTGGGATCCCACGGACATTAAAGAATTTTGACGCAGTATGTGTCATTGTGGATAGGTTGACCAAGTCGGCGCATTTCATTACGGTGGCAGCTACTTATTCTTCAGAGCGGCTGGCTGAGATCTATATCCGCGAGATTGTTCCTCTTCACGGTGTGCCGGTGTCCATTATTTCTAATCAGGGCATGCAGTTCACATCACTTTTTTGGAGTATCGTACAGCGTGAGTTAGGCACACGAGTTGAGTTGAGTACAACATTTTACCCCCAGGCAGACGGGCATTCCGAGCACACCATTCAGATATTAGAGGATATGTTTCGCACCTGTGTTATGGATTTTAGGGGTTTTTGGTATCACTTCTTGCCGCTTGCGGAGTTTGCATAGAAAAACAGCTACTAATCGAGTATTCACATGGCTCCTTATGAAGCCTTATATGGGAGGCGGTGTCGTTCTCCAATCGGTTGGTTTGAGCTGGGAAAGGCTCGATTGTTGGGTACTGATTTGGTTCGGGATGCCTTGGAAAAGGTCAAGATAACTCAGGATCGGCTTCGTACAGCACAGTCTAGGTAGAAGAGTTATGCCGATTGGAGAGTTCGTGATGTTGCATTCATGGTTGGAGAGAGGGTTTTGCTCCGGGTTTCACCCCATGAAGGGTGTGATGAGGTTCGGGAAGAAGGGCAAGTTGAGCCATAGGTATATCGGGTCCTTTGAGATCCTTGAGAGAGTTGGTGAGGTGGCCAACGAGCTTGCATTACCACCTAGCTTATCAGCAGTTCATCTGGTGTTCCATGTTTCCATGCTCCAGAAGTATCACGGTGATCCGTCCCATGTATTAGATTTCAGCTCAGTCCAATTGGACAAGGATTTGACTTATGAGGAGGAGTCGGTGGCTATTCTAGCACAACAGGTCCGAAAGTTGAGCTCTAAGAGTTATCCTTCTGTTAGAGTGCAGTGGAGAGGTCAGCCGATCGAGGCAACTACGTGGGAGTCCGAGCCCGATATACGGAGTAGATACCCCCACATTTTCACCAGTGCAGGTACTTTTTTATATCCGTTCGAGGACGAATGTTTCTTTTAGAGGTGGAGAATCTGATGACCCGATAGGTTGTTTTGAGTTCTAGCACTTATTCCTTGTTCTAAGACCTCGATTAGTTCCGTTTAGAGTTTCTCGATTTGCGTATGCAGTCCATGTCCTTTTCCTTAAAGATTTTATGCAAAAATTTGAAGAAAAAATAATTTTTTGCTTTAAAAATGACTTGAGTTGACTACGGTTAACATTTCGTGTAAATAACACCAGATTAGTATTTTGGCAATCTCGGTGGGTCCGTATCATGATTTTTGACTGGGCGTATGCCCAAAATTGAATTCGAAAGTCCCTAACTTAATTTGACGTAATTTGTTGAAAACTAGTAACTTGAAGGTTTAAAGATTTTCTAAGTTTGACCGTAGGTTGACTTTATTGCTACTGGATTTGGATTTTGGTTCTGGAACTTGGTATAAGTTCATTTTACTATTTAAAACTTGTTTGCAAAATTTGGTGCAAAACGGAGTTGATTAGATAGGATTCGGACGCTCGGTTGTGAATTTGAAGTTCTTGAGTTTCTTTAAAAATTTCATATATTTTGATGTATGATTCATAGTTCTAGGTGTTATTTTGGAATTTTGATCACGCGAGCGAGTTCGTATGATGTTATTACACTTGTGTGCATCTTTAGTTTAGAACCCGAGGGGCTCGGGTAAGTTTTGGATAGGCTATGGACCATTTGGATTGACTTAGGAAAATTGCTGGTTCAGCTATCTGCTGATGTCTGGTGCAATGTGCTTCGCGATCGCGAAGCCTCTCTCGTAATCGCGAAGGGGAAACTAGGACATGGCGGATTCCTTCTACGCGAATGTGAGAATACGATCGCGAACGCGAAGCATTGGGGGGGGGGGGTTACCTTTCGCGAATGCGACCTCACCCACGTGAACGCGATGGGTTAATGGGTCTGGGGAAGGCTGGGTTGATACTCTACGTGAACGCGAGCCTAGGCTCGTGAACACGAAGGCTAGGTAGGTGAGGCCATTGCGAACACAGAGCGTATCTTGTGAACGCAAAGGCCATTTGTGCCGATGTGCTTCGCAATCGCGTTAGGTCCTTCGCGAACACGAAGAAGACCCGACGTCAGTGATTTAAACCATTTCAAAATCGGGATTTCTTCTTATTTTTCAGCATTTTCAAGTTTAAGCTCGGCCTAGAGGCGATTTTGAAGAGATTTCTCATCCCAACTTCATAGGTTAGTAGATTTTAAACTGTTTCCTTACATTTTTATAAACACCCATTGATTTTAATCTTTAATCTCTATTTTTTCATGGTAGAAATTTGGGTTTTAGGTAAAAATTGGGAATTTTGATAAATTGAGATTTAGACCTCAAATTGAGGTCGTATTTCGAAACTAATAACATAACCAGGCACGAGGTGAATGAGTAATCGGATTTTGATCTGAATCTAGGGTTTTGACCAAGCGGGCCCATGGTTGTCTTTTATTGACTTTTTCCAAAATTATTAAAAATTGAATCTTTTTCACTCGTGGTATTTTCTAAAGCCTATTTTGAATTATTTGAACTATATTTGCTAGATTTGGTTGGTTTGGAGGCCTGTTCGAAAGGCAAGGCCATGGTTAGTTGATTTCTTTGATTCGCGGAGTGAGGTAAGTAATGGGTCTAATCTTGACTTGAGGGAATTAGGAATTCTTGAACTATGTGTTATGTGGATTATGTAAGAAAATGGTATATATGCGAGGTGTCGAGTGTATATACGATGTCATGATATTTGTTTATATGTTTTCGTTTATTTCATGATATATCTTGCTTCATGTCTTAATTGTTACATGCTTTATTTGACTTCTATTCCATAATTGTTACTTGTCATTTAATTATTCCTTGTCTTAATTTGTCCATTCCTCCCATGACTCCATTCTTATTTGCTACTTGCCCCTACTTGCTTTACTTGCATACCTTAATTGTCACATGCTTTAATTATCCTATTATTTTTGTATATTTATTGCATTCTATAATGTGGTTTCATTTGTGTGTGTTGTTTAGTTATTAGATACCGATACATTGGTAAAGTTGAGACTTTAAGTTGTTAGAGATTCTTTGATTATTATGTGGTTCTTTATTACCTTGTACATTTACTCTCTTGATGTAGAAATTCTTGTAAATTTGGTTGTTGAATTATTTATGTTGATTGAAATTGTTTAGGGAGCGGGTTGCACACCGCAACAGAAATTGAAAGGTAAGAAATTGAAATGGTGGAATAAGGACGAATTATGATATTAACAGATGATGATATGGTGGGACCGGGTTGCACGCTGCAATGGATTATATATGTGGTACTTGTTTGTGATTGTTGTATTTGCCTCGGTATTATTATATGAGACTTGTTATTCTGGGCTCTCTGGTAGTTGAATTTCGAGTTTGTTTTCATGAGTTAACTACTTTACTTCCATTTCCTATTTCCCTGTTATTATTATTATTGCATACATGTTGTTGTAAGTGGCCCGCCTTAGGCTCGTCACTACTTCGTCGAGGTTAGACTCAACACTTACAGAGTATATGGGGTCGGTTGTACTCATACTATACTCTGCACTTCTTGTGCAGATTTCGGAGTTTGTCCCAGCAACGCTTAGTGAGATTGCCCGGATCCAGCTACCTGTGGAGACTTGAGGTATAGCTGTACGGCGTCCGCAATCCTAAAGTCCTCTTCTATGTCATCATTGCTGTTTATTTTGATTCAAACAGTTGTATTTATTCATACTATTATCTGTAGTACTCTAGACGCTCATGTATTTGTGACTCCAGTTTCTGGGATTGTATTTGGATTACGTCGTTCAGTAGTTTATCACTTCATTTCAGACTATTCGGTTGTTATTGTTATCATTTGATTTGAATAATAAATATAACTAATGTTGGCTTGCCTAGCAAGTGAAATATTAGGCGTAATCACGGTCCCAAGGGTGAAAATTCCGGGTCCTGACACAACCTAAGTTACATAATTTATTACCTTTAGTGTTTTAATGTTAAAAAGACAAACACAAATATACATACATGATAATTTATCGGCAATATATTCTCACTTTTGGGAGGTACCAACATATGAACAGTTGGATCAGAATTTGCTCAATAATTCTGATGCTACTTCAATTTTAACCATACAATTAGTGTTACTTTGCTTTTAACAATTTAAATTATACGTTTATGACATAGTGGATTGTTCAAATCACTATTCATAATGAAGAATATTCCATAAAACTCTTTAACTTCATGAGTTTCAATTTTATTTAGTAATTTATTTTTAAAGAATCAATGTTTTCTCAATTAAACAAAGTGGTAATGTAATTTTCATATTTCTATTATGCCATACACATTTCCTAAAAGAAAAATGAATCAAATATATTTTACCTTTAATTTTTGTAATTCACTTTATTTTGTGTAAATAGTAATCCCAAATAGTGTAATTATATTCTTTTACATATTTACCTTCTTTAAGTCTATTTTATTATAATTTACACGTATATAACGACTCCAACAACTGCTCAATCAATTAGCTCAAATAATTTGTGAGAATATACATATTAACAAAGGACTAAGAAATCACAGTCCATACCCGAGCCATTAGAGAAGAATCCATACTTCCATTCCTATTTATTTATCATAACAACTATTAGAATTCATAGAAAAAACTAAAACGTTTATATATTGCTTCCAAACAACTAAGATATAAGACAAACTACAAAATTTTGGATAACTAATTTTACCATAAAGTAACACAATTGACATTTTGTTCAGCCGATATCTGAGTAGCTTCATACTTTAAAATATTATTTCCATAAAACATATTGATGTATAGCTTACTATCAGTTCCTCTTATTTTTTTGTACATTTATTATTGATTTAACTTTATTTTAACATCATGGGAGTTACTTTACGATCTATCGAATCAAACCCCATGACCACTCTCTTTTTGAGAATCACTTTAAAATTATTTTAATTCAAACTACATATATCACATATCTCAATTCTAAAAATTGAAATGCTAAGTGAGCAAGAGAATCAAACTGCATGCCAATGACTTTTAATTTTGTATTGAAATTAACTATATAAGAATTTATATTATGTCTTTATATTTTTTCATTTGTTTCTTAAAATTGTGTCAATTGTCTATGCTTTTTATTTTAGTTTATCTATTAAATATTTTTAAATACGTGTATCTTATCCATATAGTATTACTTTTCTCATTATTATTTAAAAAAATTCTAATCTCAAAAATCAATTAAGTCTTATTCTTCTATATATCTTTACACTGAAATTATGTATTTACACATTTTTTTCTCCTTTTGTTTGATTATTTATACATGTTATTGCGTTACCAATAACTTAAAATTATCCATATCCTTGTCTGCTACTCCCATTATAATATATTATAGATAAATTTATTTTTTTTCTTGTAATAAAATTTCATTTACTTTTATCCTTTTATTCTACTGCTCAGATTAATATGCTTAAATTTATCATTAATATTTTTAGTATTATTTATGTAATATCTTTATTTTATTTTTTAACTTAATTCAAAGTATAAAATTTATGACACTATCTCTATTCCTCTTTTTTTATATTATTTTTCCTATAATAAATTCTTTTTATATAATCATTTCATTTAGTATTTAATACAACAGTAGATTATAAAAATAGAAATGCATATATTCATACTTTATACTTCACCAAAATCTCAAGGTATGTTTTTCGTCCTTGGAGTTTTTTTTTGCCTATTAAAAAGCTTGGATGAGATTTGATTTATTTTATTTTTTTCAATTTAAAAGCTTGGATAAGATTTGAATTGATTTGGTTAAACAAATAAATAGACAGAAGATATGTGAATTATTATTATTGTTGTTTAGAATAAAAATAGTAGTAGGTGTATTAGTAGTATGTGTTGATAATACTTCCATCTTTATCTTTATAATTAGTTATGATAAAGGTGTTATTTTTATCTCTCAATTCAATGTTTTTTTAAAAAAATCTTATTAATTAAGATTGAGCAGTAGGTTGTATCTTTAGAAAAATATTCACTCTTTCCATTTAGATTCAAAAGAATCTTATTTACTATCTTTCTATTTAAATTCAAAAAAAATTTATCTTTCAATTTAAATTAAATATTATTATAAATATTTGACTAAAATGCCAAGTGCTATAGTAGCTCGCCACTTGATTTAATCATAATGTAAATTTTATTACGTTAATATAGATATTGATATATTACAAAAGAGAATCCCGAGCCAAGAAAAGGTGCATGAATTTGTCATAGACCTCACCAGCACCGTAGCTTCAGTAGTAAAATCCCCTCTAAAAAACCCTAGCGCGCTATTTTTCATATTATATTGAGTGAGAGGCGCCGAACCCTAGAATAACAGCTCAAACACCCCAATAGAAGCAATGGTACTTCCTTGTTCTGCCTTGGTGTCCATTTTCTTTCTAACATAATATGTGTAAAATGTGTGTGAATTATGTTGTGAGCAGGGTATCGATCTGAAGGCTGGAGGTAAGAACAAGAAGACAAAGCGCACAGCTCCTAAGTCTGATGATGTTTACTTGAAACTCCTCGTCAAGGTGAAACTTCATCCCACTCCTTATTTTTCTTAGTATTCTAATATTAGTGCTGTTGCCATGTAGGATGTGTTTGGTACGGAGGAAAATGTTTTTCATACAAATTGTTTCCTGTGAAAATTGTTGTTACCATCATGATCTAGTGTGTTTGCTTGGCTATAAAAATAATTGACATGATAATCATAATGTTGACACGATCAGGTCAGGTCACTTAAAAAGTTAAATTGCAAGTAACTCTATTTAATAGCATTAATTTGTAATCTTTAATAATGGTAAGTAAACTATTATAACAAGTTAAGTTACATTGATAATATAAAAATTCAGTGCATATAAAATAGGGTATTGGTAAAGATTGAAAATAGTGTCTCGTGTTGGTTGAAACAAAATGGAATAAGGGATGTGCTATTTGGGAATGAAAAATGACTATTGCCCATTAGAAAAGGAAGTCATTCTAACCCTTTTGGTGAAAATAGTTTATAGTAATCAAACATTGCAAAGTGAACTATTTTCCTATCATACCAAGCACTCTATTCAGTAGTTCAAATGTTTGATTAGTGCAGTCTTTTGTTTGACATTTGTACAGCTATACCGATTTTTGGTGCGGAGGACGGGAAGCAAGTTCAACACAGTGATTCTTAAGCGGCTCTTTATGAGCAAAACCAATAAACCTCCCCTTTCACTCTCGAGGTTGATATCTTATACCAAAGGAAAGGTATATCTTTCCTCTTTCCATTATTGGATGCATTTTATTGCAGATGTATAGGTTCATTTGTTTGTCTTTCTTTGCTTTAGCTGATTTTTTAAATGTGATTTTAGGAGGATAAGATTGCTGTGATTGTGGGCTCTGTTACCGATGATGTTAGGGCCTATGAAGTTCCAACATTGATGGTATGTGCTTTGAGATTCACAAAGACTGCAAGGGCAAGGATTGAGAAAGCTGGTGGTGAATGTTTGACATTTGATCAGCTGGCTCTTAGAGCTCCACTTGGTCAAAACACGGTAATCAATCACACCCCTTTACCACTCTGTTACTTAATTTATTGCCCTTTAACGTGGTAGTTCCGTGAGATTTTTTGAAACCTTGGATGTGTTGTCTGTTTGCTGCCATTTATTTTGCGTATAGGTCGCTGTAGCCATTTGGTTTCATATTTTAGTAATGAAGTCTTATTTTGTAGGAAAGAAGTTGATATGGTAGTCTACGAGATAAAAGAACACTATCTTGAATTGCTGTATTCAAATTAGTCAGTAGAATGCAATATGGTTGTGGTGTTGGAGGCCTGAATTGGTATTGAAAAAAGCATAAATTCTTGTTTCGCATTCTTCAAATGTGATTTAACATGTTTATGATAGAAATTGGACACTGTCGATGCTTAGTATTTATATGTCAGCTTTTCTTTGAATGGTCTTCATCTTGCTGCCTGAGCTTCCACTCATGTTAGTTTCCTTTAGCTCTTCATTGGTTGCACATAGTTCTTCTTGAGAGCCTTCTTATGATTCCTAAGATTTTATCTGTGCGTACACAAAACCAAAGAAGATTGTATCTGCTTGAGCCTTTTCCCATAAGAATCCATGGAGTTGTGCTTGAATGCTATAGGATTACATTAATTCAATTAATATTACTTTCTTATTCTAATCCTCCCTTTTCCTTTCGGATCACTGGCTTATAGGAGGATGAATTTTCCACAACTTTTGAAACATTGGAAGAAGATGCTATATAATTATTCATATATAAAAACGGAAAAGTGTTACTTAAAAGTTATATAATTAGGAATCAGGGTTCAAAAATAAAGATAAAAATATATGTATTCAGGAATCAGGGTAGTTTACCTGTTTTATTATAGTTTCGGAAATGGAGGGGTGCTCTATTTGATTCAAGTTTCCCTTTTAGTAGATTTTAGATTTGAATAAACTGAATGTTCTAAATATAGGTTTAACTATCACATTATTCGGCTAATTAAAAATTCTTAAAGAGTGTCTCTTGTTTTGTAAAACACTGTGTATTCTCCTGTTTGAACATTTGCTAGGAAATTTTTTAATGGCAGTGTCTTGACTCTGGGGGAGCTGCCTATAGGGAAAAAACTGATATTGGCATTTTTTGGAGTATTAGGTAGCATGGGTTATTTACATGAATGAACATAGTCATTGATTTTTTTGGTAATAACAACGGTTAAACATTGTAATTAAATCCCCAAGGCATATATAGAGTTTAATAAGTTAAAAGAACAATGGTTATGTTTGTACATTTCTCTAATTATCTTAACCTAGCATTGGAGATTTCACTTGTGTATAATTGCTAATTGGGAGCCGAGATCTCTGCCATGCTTGCTGAAGAATCCTTTTGTTTCCATATTATATGGCTGCAGTTCCATTCATAACAGTATTTGCTCAATGTCATCTGTTGCACTTCCAACGTAAGTGTCTGAACTCCAACTAAAAGATCTTGTAAATATTTATATATCAATTTGCAGGTTCTTCTAAGAGGCCCTAAGAATGCTCGTGAAGCAGTGAGGCACTTTGGTCCAGCTCCTGGAGTTCCACACAGCCACACGAAACCGTATGTGCGTTCCAAGGGAAGGAAGTTTGAGAGGGCCAGAGGAAGAAGAAAGAGCAGGGGTTACAAGGTTTAAGTTGAATTCCATTATCTTAGGTTTGTTTCTATCATTGTATACAAGTTTTGGAGACTACAATGCACTTGTTTAGTTGGTTATGCTTTTTCAAATTTTGTTTAGAATATTTGAATATCAACTTGAAATTAATTTTTTCAAAATTCAATATAGTGTTAGTATGATATCTTTTTATTCATAGATTGCTATTACAACCTAGAGTTTAACTGCTTTCTTCGCTTTGGTCTTTTTTATCTTGTTGTTCCTACTTGTTGCCATTACTTCTTTTCATCCTTCCAGTGTTGGGGTAAGGCTGCGTACATCTTTCCCTCCCCCATACCCCATTCTTGGGAACTCATTGGGTTTGTTGTTGTCAATGTAGCTTTGTGAGTTTGTTACTTTATGAAAATCAGAAACCAAAATCTCATTGTTTTTGCTGCATTTGGATGGATTCAGCTTCATCTTGTTATATTCATGGTTTTGTGGAATAAGTGGACGATTCAGAATTTTGTGGCAGATTTTAAGTTCTCAACACCAGAAAATATCTGGGAAGACTTTCTAAGAAACATAGCCATCGAACAGTCCGTTGGGCTTAGCTGATGTAATAAAGTAATTGCTAGGCACTAAGTGTTGAAATTTTGGTATAATATGAGGGTGTTTGGGTAATTTTATAACGTGGTCAAATTAACTTATAATCACTTTCATCATTTATCTACGCATTTGTCAAATATCAAAGTGCTTATATGTTAAAATAATTCATGAGTTATATATAAGTTGGTCATACCAACTTTGTTTAGCTTTTAATCGCTTTTAGTTTGACTAATAATTTTATAATTTTATTCCTAAAATGTCTTTTCTAAATTAAAACCCTCATTCCTCCATTACGTCATTCCCTGGACTATTATTTAAGATCCAGCCATACGCTAATGTTGCACTATAAGTAAAGGTTCAATTAAACCCGTTTCAATTTAGATGAGGTAGTTTGACTCGACACGAAATTTAAAAAAAAGAAGAGACTTCTAAAACTTGTGGTCTTAAAAGTTTAAGGGGGTAAAAGTTTTGTGGGGTCATGCCATTTGTGTGGTTATAAAAGCTTCTCATTAAGGATAAAATGGGTAAAATGAAGAGTTTAAAGTTGAATTATTTCCAAATTTAGAAATGTGTCATTTATTTTGGAACAGACTAAAAAGAAAAGTACTTCATCTAATTTGAAACAGATGGAGTAATAAATATGAATCTATAGCTTTAAAATTATAATGGGTTTAATGTTAAAAATCTTAAAAAATTGAACCCATAATGTAACCACCCGATCGATCGTTTCGTGTATTGTGGGTGTTCCCCTATTTATTGCCTCTTCCATGTTCATTTGTGGCTATATAACTTGTCGGGGTGGTTGGATTGGTTTCGGAGAAGTTTCGGGATGAATTGGGATACTTAGTCCCAAGGTTAAAAGTTTAAGTTGAAAGAGTTGACCGGAGTTTGACCTTTATGTGGACGACTCCGGAATGGAATTTTGATGGTTCCGATAGCTTCGTATGGTGATTTTGGACTTAGGCGTAAGCCCGAATTTGAATTTGGAGGTCCATAGTGTCACGACCTCAAATTCTCACCTTAGGATGTAGTGACGACACCTAGTCTCTAAGACTAGGTAAGCGTAATACATGAAGAGATCTAATAAAAATAACCAATTCAACTATATAAAATTAAACTGTTAAATAAAATAACATAACTAAAGCTGAACAATAGTTATACAATCCCCAAAATCGATAGTACAGAGTCATAAGCTCTACTGAAATACATTAAAATCTCTAAGTACAATAGTGCTTTGAAACGAGGATAAATAGTAGCAAAGATAATATCAGGAGGTGACTCCGAGGCCTACGAGCGTCAAGTAGGTATACCTTGAAATCTCCAGCCGCGCAGACACAACTCTTAAATCCAACACGATCCGAATTACCTGTATCTGCACAAAAATATGCAGAAGTGTAGCATGAGTACATCACAACGGTACCAAGTACGTATCAAGCCTAATCTCGGTAGAGTAGTGACGAGACCAGGTCAAGACACCCACTAGACATAAAAACTTGTGCAAGATATTAACATAAAGCTAACAACGAAAAGAACATCAACGTAAGGCTAACATCGGAAAGATTATTAATATAAAATCAACAATGGAATAATAGAATCACAAATGGCAACAAGAAGTAAACGGGTAACAAAGCACCAAAATAATTGACGAGCGCAAAACCGGTGTAAAAAACTTAGGCTCGCTAGTCAAAGATAGTATAATATTAAATCGTCTCCACAGGGATTGGCTTAAATAATGTTCTAATAAATCTTCAGCTCAACACTATCCAGGATAATAAACCTTTGATTGATGTTATTATCAACTACAAATAAAACTAAGATTATCAATTATAAGAAACACCAATCTTAGTAGAATGAACAGTGAAACAAAGAGAAGGCAGTCATAATAATCAATAAGTACTTCATAGAAATACAAGAAAACACCAAGTAAGGATCACATAGTTTCCAATTCAATCTTTTCATCTTTTTAGATTAATAATCTTTAGTGTCAAAGTCACAACTCACAATGCCACCGTATTTTACACGGAGTCCGGTCTCGGCCCAACCGGCTAAGCCATCTCAAGTGAGACATATCCATATCCACATTGTAAATCAATAATTCCAACACAAATGCCACCATGTGTACAGCATGGCGTCCGATCTCGGCCCGATCGGCTAAGCCATCTTACTTGAGACATAACCTCTTCTAATTGTTCACCCAATTCACATTTCTTTCCCATCTTTCGTTGCATGGCACAAATAGCCTCATTGATTAAGTAGTTCTTGGCACTTGGGAACATTTTAAAATTCAAGTCTTTCCCTTTTTATTTGTTCAAATAACATCATCATTCATGTCGATAAGTACCATCACATAAGACATTTCACACATAAGAGAAGGAGCTTGGAAAATCATAATTACGTTCTCAAATAGCATGATGACATGGTAACCATCTAAAACAATTACGGAACAAGAATCTTTCAATCCAACACACTAAGAAAAACAATTCTAGTATGATCAAGTTGGAACTTACACCCATTATTCGGACACCAAGAGTTCGATTCTAGGAAGAAGAGAGTTAGCCATGCATACCTCAATTGCGCTTCTTTAGACTCTATAATTATCCGAAACCCTTAGCAACCTCAATCTATTTTAGCAATATACAAATTGAACCCAAAATTAGAAAAACGTTCATGGTTCTAGCCCATTTTTTCCCCACTCCTTCTCAAACATGCATGCAAGATAAACCACCCTCATACCCATGAAGTATCACCCTAGTACCCCATTATAGCTATGTTTGAAATTAAGAGTTGGGGTGATGAAGCCTTACCTTTTAGGATGAAGAATTTTGGTGCTCTACTTGAATATTTCCAAAGCTTTGAGTGATGGTTGAAGATAAATTTGATGAAAAATTAGGCCCTCCCTCTAGAACCCTCTCACTCACTCTAGAAATATCAGAAATGAGCTTCAAAATAGACTAAAGGGGTGTTTTAACGGAATGGGGGTCGGGTTTTAAATTAAGAAAAAGGGAGCCCCGACACAGGTCTGCGGTCGCATATGCGACCGCATAATGGTTATGGTGTCCGCAAAGTGACCGCGGAAATGGCCCTCAGGGGCCTAAACTTTCGGCCCAGGAATGCGACCAGTATGCGGTCCGCATACTTGTTCTGCGGTCGCATAATGCACTGCAGAACTCCCTCCGCAAAAACCCAAGAGGGATTATGCGACCGATATGCGGTCCGCATAGTAATTATGCAGTCACATAATCGACCGCAAAGCTGACCTCAAATTGGCCAACTTTCTGCTTCACTCTGCGGCCATTATGCGGTCCGCAAAGTGATTATGCGGCCGCATAATGGGCCGTAGAAACGCTTTCTTCTGCGAAATATTTTCCTCTAAGTCCGTAGGGTACTGTTCAATCTAAAAAGTCCGAACAGTACGAAACCCCGAGTTTTTGGCACCACGAAACCCCGAATGCAGGAATCTATCTTGGCACCACGAAACCCCGAGTTTTTGGTTAAAATTTATACGGGTCCTTACATCCTCCCCCACTTAAGATCATTCGTCCTCGAATGATAATCAAGGTTCACTTAACACAGTTTCAGTTATGCCACATACCTTCAGCCCCAAATTTGTCTAACTTCCTAATTTTCTTAAAATTTTGCCAGAGTTTCCTTTGTATTTAGGCCTATCCACCTATCAGAGAGCCCCCGAAGCACCCCTTAGCAACATATATAGAATTAAATGACACAACAGAATGCAAAATAACACCAACCGAAGCCTCATGGGGGACATATAGCTAGAAAGGAGTGTCTTTATATTAGCCGAACAAGTGATACAAACTTTTTGGGGGGGGGGGGGGGGGGGAACTTTATAGAGATATTGCATGGCTATTCAAATAAATGAGGGTACTTGTCTTTCATTTCATTCTCGGCTTCCCAAGTAGCTTCTTTGACTTGCTAGTTTCGCCATAATACCTTTACGGATGCAATTTGTTTGTTCCTCGTGCTGAAGATGTAGCAGCTGTAGGACTGGATGACTGAGCTGTGCCCCTGCCTGCACCCTGACGAGATGCATGACACTCCCTCTGAATATGGCCTCTCATTCCGCATCCGTAACATACTGGCATGTCCAGGTAGCAGACTCCCGAATGTATCCTCCCACACTTAGGGCATGTGGCCCTCTGCTACTGCGGGAATCTCCCTCCTGATCGGCCCTGATGGTGGGACCCCCTGCTGTCCTGACCGGGCCTAAAGCGACTCCCCTGCTACTGACCGTGCCCTGATGGCGGGGCACTAGCTGAAGACTGAGCATAAGACTGGGACGACCCTGATGATCCTCCCCGAAAAGCTGATCTCCCACCTCCGAACGAACCCCCAAGGTTGCCTGCTGATCGGGCCCTACTACTACCTTCTCGTTCCATCCTGTGCTTTAATTTTCTAGCCTCTGTAGCTTGGGCAAATTCCACCATCTTTCCATAGTTCATGTCAGAATTTAGAGCAGCTGTGGCAGCCTCATTAATAACCAAAGGGCTAAGGCCCTGCACAAATCGACGCACCCTAGCCTCCATAGTCGGCATCATATGAACAACATACTTTGACAGGCGCGCGAACTCCATGTGATATTCTCACACACTCTTACTACCATGTTTAAGGGTCTCAAACTCCACAGCACGGGCTGCCTTAGTCTCGGCAGGCAAGAAATGGTCTATGAAGGCATCCGCGAACTCACTCCATCTCGCCGGAGGGCTCCCCTCCTCACGGGAATCCTCCCACATTTCAAACTAGGAATATGCCACCCCTTTCAAACGATAGGAGGCCAACTCTACTCCTTCCGTCTCAGTAGCACGCATAACTCGGAGGGTCTTATGCATCTTATCAATGAAATCCTGAGGGTCTGCCCCGGGATCAGTACCTGTGAACACTGGAGGGTCTAACTGAAGGAACCTGTTTACCCTGGAACCAGAAGAATCTCCTTGCAAGATAAATGAGGTGGGTGCAATATTTGACCTCTTAGCCTGAGAAGCTACTAACTGAGTTAACATCTGAATAGCTCCTCTAAGATCCCCATCGGAAATACCGAGACCAGGAGCTGGGGCTGGAGGTGGAACATGAATATCGGCGGGAGGGATTGTGTCACCCTCCGCTGGTGTAGGAACCGGGGTAGTCTGTTTTGGAGTAGACAAATCAGGCAGTGTGATAGTAGGGGGATTATCCTCACCCGCATTATCAAGTAAGGGATCAACAGCCACTCCTGGGGTGGCATTGGCTTCTTGGCCAATTCTCGCTCTCTTCTTAGGTGCCATTTACTGAAAGTTAGAACAATGCACGAGTTAGGGGAAAACAACCTCACGTTCCGCTCTGTCGCACGATATAGAACAACAATGAAGGGTTTCATTCTTAAATGTCCAAATAGCCCCTAATTATAGGTGTGGTTGACAACACACCGATAAGAAAGGCTCTACTAGACATGGCTCCGAGACATCCTAGGACACTTTAAAACCTTAGGCTCTGATACCAAGTTTGTCACGCCCCAACCTCTGGGAGCGCGACTGGCGCTCAACCGAGTGAACCCAGTCGAGCAAGCCTATTAAACCTTTCCCACCCGACTCATTTATAATCCAAAAAGGGATCGCATCATCATTTGTAAAACAGGGGGGAGATCAGTTATATAAATATATAAACGTTGCTAGTTCATTTTGTTTTTCCTTATATACATTATGCCATAGTTGAGTTTCCAAAATACAACTCGATCCAACGACCACCCCAACATATATACATGACCCACATAAACGTCTACGGAGCCTCTAATGATACAAAAGACCAACATGACAATGCCGGCAATAAGGCCCCGGCTATACCTCAAAATATGAAAACTTATACAAAAGGACTACATGACCCCTAGGAGAAATGGGGCTCACCAAGACTGCAGTGAGGAGAGAAAGAGAGCACCACTATCTGCGATCGGCACTATCTGCGATGAAACCACCTACATCCATTCAAAGATGTAGCGCCCCCGGCAAAAGGGACGTTAGTACTGTCGAATAGTACTAGTATGTAAGGCAAACACCAATCTTAGTAGAATGAACAGTGAAACAAAGAGAAGGCAGTCATAATAATCAATAAGTACTTCATAGAAATACAAGGATACACCAAGTAAGGATCACATAGTTTCCAATTCAATCTTTCCATCTTTTTAGATTAATAATCTTTAGTGCTAAAGCCACAACTCACAATGCTACCGTGTTTTACACGGAGTCCGGTCTCGGCCCGACCGGCTAAGCCATCTCAAGTGAGACATATCCATATCCACATTGTAAATCAATAATTCCAACACAAATGCCACCATGTGTATAGCATGGCATCCGATCTCGGCCCGATATGCTAAGCCATCTCACTTGAGACATAACCTCTTCCAATTGTTCACTCAATTCACATTTCTTTCCCATCTTTCGTTGCATGGCACAAATAGCCTCATTTATTAAGTAGTTCTTGGCACTTGGGAACATTTTAAAATTCAAGTCTTTCCTTTTTTATTTGTTCAAATAACATCATCATTCATGTCAATAAGTACCATCACATAAGGCATTTCATACATAAGAGAAGGAGCTTGGAAAATCATAATTACGTTCTTAAATAGCATGATGACATGGTAACCATCTAAAAGAATTACGGAACATGAATCTTTCAATCCAACACACTAAGGAAAACAATTCTAGTATGATCAAGTTAGAACTTACACCCATTATTCGGACACCAATAGTTCGATTCTAGGAAGAAGAGAGTTAGCCATACATACCTCAATTGCGCTTCTTTAGACTCTACAATTATCCGGTACCCTTAGCAACCTCAATCTATTTTAGCAATATACAAATTGAACCCAGAATTAGGAAAACGTTCATGGTTCTAGCCCACTTTTTCCCCACACTCTTTATCACACATGCATGCAAGATAAACCACCCTCATACCCATGAAGTATTACCCTAGTACCCCATTATAACTATGTTTGAAATTAAGAGCTGGGGTGATGAAGCCTTACCTTTTAGGATGAAGAATTTTTGTGCTCTACTTGAATATTTCCAAAGCTTTGAGTGATGGTTGAAGATCAATTTGATGAAAAATTAGGCCCTCCCTCTAGAACCCTCTCTCTCACTCTAGAAATATCAGAAATGAGCTTCAAAATAGACTAAAGGGGTGTTTTAACGGAATGTCAGTCGGGTTTTAAATTAAGAAAAAGGGTGCCCGACACAGGTCTGCGGTCCCATATGCGACCGCGTAATGGTTATGTTGTCCGCAAAGTGACCGCAGAAATAGCCCTCAGGGGCCTAAACTTTCGGCCCAGGTATGCGACCAGTATGCGATCCGCATACTTGTTCTGCGGTCGCATAATGCACTGCAGAACTCCCTCCGTAAAAACCCAAGAGGGATTATGCGACCGATATATGGTCCGCATAGTGATTATGCGGTCGCATAATCGACCGCAAAGCTGACCTCAAATTGGCCAACTTTCCGCTTCACTCTGCGGCCATTATGCGGTCCGCAGAGTGATTATGCGGCCGCATAATTGGCCGCAAGAATGCGTTCTTCTGCGAAACATTTTTCTCTAAGTCTGTAGGGTACTGTTCAATCCAAAAAGTCCGAATCGCAGTTGGCAAGCTCGCCGCGAAGAATTTCTACTATAGTAACGCAGGAATCTATCTTGGCACCATGAAACCTCGAGTTTTTGGTTAAAATTTTTACGGGTCCTTACAAGTATGAGACCAGATTCGTGGATTTAGCTCGCCATGCAGTTGTCTTGCTTCCTACTGAGAGGGAGAGAGTGAGGAGGTTCATTGATGGTCTTGCTTTTGGTATCAGGCTACAGATAGCCAAGGAGACTGGAGATGATATTTCTTTCCAGCGGGTAGTAGAGATTTCTAGACGAATCGAGATGATTCATGGTCATGGTAGGGAGGCAGTATCTGAGAAGAGGCCTCGTCATTTTGGTGGTTTCAGTAGTGCCTCGTCTGGAGGCAGGGGTTCATTTGGTAGGGGTTATCCTCCCAGACCGATTCAGTCAGCGCTTCAGGTATCCCACGGTGCTTCGGGTAGTCGTGATTCTTATGGGTCTCATCCTAACCAGCTAGCCTATAGTGCACCTTCAGCTCCTATTAGTGCACCTCCGATCCAGAGTTATCAGGGTAGTTATTCAGGTCGACAGGGTCAGTTCCAGAGTCGGCAGTCACAACAGTCGTGTACTTGTTATACTTGTGGAGATCCGAGGCACGTCGTGAGATTTTTCCCTAGGTCACAGGGCAACATGCCTCAATAGGGTTCTTGTGCCATGGTTCTGGCACCGATTTCTCCATCACCCGCTCAGCCAGCTAGAGGCGGGGGTCAAGCTGCTAGAGGTGGAGGTCAGGCCAGCCAGCTAGAGGCAGTCCGAGAGGCGGAGGTCATAGTGGTGGGGCCCAACCACGTTTTTATGCATTTCAAGCTAGACCTGAGGCAGAGTCCTCTAACGCCGTCATCACATGTATTATTTCGATTTGCCATAGAGATGCCTCAATTTTCTTTGATCAGGACTCTACTTATTCATACGTTTCATCTGATCACGTCCACAATACATCTCAATAAGAGATATGAAACGGTCGTATGCAATAATAATTACCCAACTAGGAGTCGAGGTCGAATCGACTAGGAGTTATGATGTGAGTTAGGAGTATATATTTGAAGCAAGCAAATGTGTTATCTAAGATTGCACTTTCACAACAAGGTTTTGTTTTTTATTTCTACTATTACTCTAATGAATGCATGATAAATAAAATAGATTATAAATAAATGTTTTTGAGGTTTTTCCAATTGGATTAAAGGCCTGGGGTTGTTATCATAACCTAGGTGTTTGCCTAATGAGATAAAGACGTTAATGCTTGTTTTGTTGATTGGGGTGTCTTATAGCTCTCAACTCTACGTTACCCACTCAATACCTCTCGGTCAGAGAATGATTTTTCCTAATTTGCCTTTCTCAAGTCCAAATGGGTATAAACCAAAACAGTTGATAAGAGCTCAAGTCAGGTTATTACTATCTCTAGTTTGAACCCTTTAATTAGGTTAATCAATCTCTCAATTAACCCAATTCCTTGTTAGCTAAGTTAGCCTAGACTAGGCCCCTCTTTCTCAAGTAGAGACTAAGTCAAATAGGTATGAATCAATGTTTGCAACCATTAATTCTAAATTGAAGCATAAACTAAGCTAAATAATCAACACCCAATCATAAACAAGCATTCAATTAGATACCCATAAGGTTTACACACTAAGGTTTGGTTACACCCTAGAAAAAGTCTAGCTACACATAATGGAAATTGCAGAAAATAGAGAAGAAAAGCTAATTAAACTCATAATGGAAGATTAAAATGATGAAATCTAATGTTAAAACACCAAAATAATGTAAAACTTCCTAAAATAGTAAAGAAAAACGGCTACAACAGCTTCTATATCAAGCAAAGGCGATTGTTAGTTGCAATTCAATGTTCAAACATACCCAAGAAACATGCAAGTAAGATATAAACCAGAAGACACAGTGAGGGTACACAGTCAAAGCATGCTTGCAGGAAACCAGATCTGCGGTCCGCATAATTTTCTTGCGGCCACAGATTTTGACTTGCGGACCGCATAATTTTGTCTTGTGGTCGCAAAAGTGAAGTGCGGTCCGCATAATTTCACTTGCGGCCGCACCTTTGAATCCCAAAAAGTGTCAACTCTCTGATGACAGAGAATTGGCTGATACGTGGATGTAACCTATTTTCTGCAGTCCACACAATTAGACATGCGATCGCATATTTGAGTCAAAACGTGTAGACTCTATGATGACAGTAAAAGGGCTGTTTTGAGGCCGTGATGAGAAATCTGTTGTCCGCACGTTTTATCTTGTAGTTCGCGATTCACAGAGGCTCATGGACTTGGTCTTTTTGCATACTTTCTGATCTTGGACTCTTAGCCTAGTTCTGCGGCCTCACATTGCTGAAAGTTCTGTTAGATTTTTCTTCTTGGTTTGCAGCCGCAGATGGAATTCAGTGGACCGCACATTTGTACTTCTGCGCCCTTTATTGCGTTGTGCTCCGGAACACTCCTTTTTTAGTCGGATTTCATCTCGGGATACCAAACTTCCAATTCCTACAATTTTGCACAATTTCATTAGTTTCAGGAACACAATCCAATACTTTTCTGACTAAAACAAAAGCTAAAAAGTGCTAATAAGCAGTCAAAATCCCCACTTATCAACTTTCCCAAACTTAAGTCTTTGCTTGTCCTCAAGCAAATAAATTAGTTCCCACCCCCAAAAGTTAAGGGTCATTTCAGCGAGTCGAAGGTGAGCCATCCACACATCAGTTGGGACCAACAATTACCCATACTACTCATGTATTATCAACAAGGCGACAAGTAAAACATTCATTCACATATAGTTCTAATGTGACATTTGAGTTTCAAGAATAGACTTTACTCATCAAGGACTCTTGCTATATCATGTAGGTCATGGTGGACTCCAAACTCTTCCTCCTCTACTTTCCATTTGCCAGGCTCACTTAAGAAATTTAGCACTCGATCCAAAGATTTATGAAAGGTTTACTCATCTCTCTCAAGAGAATGTCACAAGTACGGCTTCAAGTACTATAGGCTTGCGCCTCATGTAGATCCCCACTAATGTAAGCTCACTCGGCTTGAAATCAAGTAGGACTTCTTTCAGAATGTAATAAAGGCTTTTGGATTAGGATCAGATACAATATGGGTGAGTGGTTACACCTTTCCTTAAGCACTCCATCTTTCATTTCTCGACTCACACTTTGCCAATTCTTAGAGGAACTTTCTTTTCATTGAGGACTAGAGAGACTTAACATCACTCTTTCTTGATCATTTCATTCTTTTTCTCTCTTTTTTATTTCTCTATGTTTGGAATCATTACCTCTTTTTGAATCCATTCAACCCCTCCACTTATTCACTTTTTGCATTTTTCTTTTTGTTCTTTTCTTTTCTTGCCTTCTCTTCTCATAGAGATCATTTCTTTTCTCTTTTTGTGCCTTGATACCTTTTTCAAGTTCCTCGTCTCTCCCCCAAACTTACGTTTTAAGCCATTGATTTTACGAGAGTGTTAAGGAAAGCCCGGGTGCCAAGAGAGGGTCACGACCAAACGGGTAACGGCTTGTAACATGGTTATCAAATGAGAAAGGCTAGAGGCTTAAAGGGGTTGATTAGGGATAATGACATTGGTTGGAAATAGAAAACTCAAACGGGCCAAGGAGAACCTACAATCACTTCTCAAACCAAGCAAAACTTAGGATTTTGCCTTGAAACACATTCGGGGCAAGTTCTAGACCCTTCACATGGATACTTGGATTAGCAACAATTCATCTCACCCCTCACGCAACCGGATTGTTAAAGAGGACAGAGTCGAGGACCCACAACGACCACATTCAAGTTTAAAGATCACTATGGTCCAATTAAACCACTCGATAATTGCCAAAGTCAACACAAGAGTCACAAAGTTACTAACTAGAATTATTTCTTTCAAAAACCTTGTCTTTAACCATAATCACGTAGTTAAGTGTGTTGGTATCAATTGAAGCATGGTTGACTCTTCAAGCATGCCTTAATTAGGTCTTTTTATTCATTACTACTACTATTATTACCTAAACACAAAAACAGACTCATTACCTTAAGAAGGTTGTCACGCCATCCATCGTTGGGTTGAGTCACCCGGTTCACGCAACAACTACCTTTAGAAAGAACCGTGGCATTAAGAAAACCAAAGGCTTATTATCTACTAAAACATAAAAAGAAGCTACTAAATCAAACAAAGAAGCTACTAAATCAAACAAAGAACTAATAAAAAAACAAAAATAAAGAAGCTAATAAACAAAAACTACTGAAGATAGAATGAATATACATAATGAGAGAAAGAGAGAGAATATATACATAATAAGAAAAGAGAAAATAATTTCAAGTTATTACATTCCAAATATCTCAAAATGTATCAAATATAATTAATAAACTCTACCCCCCCGAATAAAGATAAGCATTGTCCCCAATGCTTAACAAAATAAGAGTAAAAGAGGGAAAAGTGTGAAGAAAACTCCCTATAGCTCCTTGGACATTTCTGTGTCCCCAACAATGTCATCGCCCTCCGGCTCAACCAATTGGATATCATCATCCTCGACTCTGGGTGTGGCCGGGTTGGCGAACATCTCGCGCACTGCCTCAGCAGTGTCGGTAGCAAGGTCTGGCTCGTCAGACTGGCCAGTTGGTGCTACCAGTGCAGATGGTGCCGCAGGATCTGGTGCCGACTGATGCGGGTCAAGTAACATGTCAAATGGAAGATCTCCGACTGTAGCAATTCTGTGCACCTCTTTCTGGAGCTTATCCACTGACTTCTTGCTGGCCTGGGATATCCGCATCTTCTTTACTTCCTTTCCCAGCTCTTCGATCAATGACCCATGCTGTACCAAGGTAGCCATAATAGTGTTCTGGTTCTCTAGGAGCTTCTTCAATGTCTCTTCAACTGTCGGGGGAAATTGAGGTGCCTGAACAGAAGACTGCGCGGCAACAACATTGGATAAGTCAGACAGCTTTGTAGTGGCTGTCTGCATCCAGTTGTTGAGGCTCGCCAATTTTTGGGAGAATTGCAGCGCAGAAAGTGGGACAGTAGGCATGGGCACCGGCTTCAAAGCTGAGGTGGGAGCTGTGGAAGGAACTGCAGTAGGGGCTGTGGATAATAGCGGAGGCATAGCTGCGGCACTGAAGGAAGGCTCGACTGAAGTGGATGGAACATCAACTACCTCAGCAGCTACCGTAGCTGGCTCATCAGACTGGCTCGCGGTGGTAGGAGGCTGAACTTTCTTCTTTGGATTGTTCGCACCCATCAGTGAATACCAAGTAAAAGGCTTCTTCGACCTCACCTTTGTGTCATAATCCATCGGCTCTACCCTTGCATGAAATATTCTGTAATAGTGTTTGGATACAGGTAGGACGAGTCATCTTGCCGAGAAATCACTGAGATGTTGGCCGACATCACGGCCCCCACATTGATAGGGTACCCTACCATAATAGAAGCAACCAGAACTGCCCGAGGAATCGGAAGGTAAGTCTCATTCTGGCTCGGGTCCAGTCTGCTGCAGCCAAAGGTTTGCCACCCCTTTGCCTCCAAACTCAAAGTGCTCCGGTGGATAGGAACCCCAGCGGCAATCCATGGAGATTGTGGCCCTGGTGCTGTTAGAATCTCCGCTAACCAAGGTTGGGTTGCGTCTCCCAATGAATACTTCTCCAAATATTCCTTTGGCTCAACATCTTCGAAGCCCAAGTACGTGTTGAGTGTATGCTGATCAAATCTCACTTTTACGTTACGTATTTTAGTCAATTTTGTCCCCTTTTTGATGTGATCCACATTTGCATAGAATTCACGGACCAGGTACTCTTTGGCGTCCACTACACTTTGAGTGAACCACATCCACCCCTTGTGTTCCCTGAACTGTCTCAACACTGCTGGGTTGTACCTCTCCAAACTTTCAACTAAAACTGTCGCTCAAGAGTTAGCGACCTCACTGGCCACCATGTACAAAAGCTGGTGAAGGCAGGCAAGCTAACAAATTGGTCCTCCCAAATCTCTTTCTTCTTCGACCTTTCAAGGCTGACAGCTGTAGCATCTCGCCCTCTGCCATCATCGGGAATATCCTGAACTAGTGTATCTTGTGCCTCAGGGACAGGGGTAGCCGATGGCTCAAAAGCCTGACTAGCACTCTCTGAGTCCTCGGAAGTGCTATGAGATGAGGATGGCTCGTCCCTGAGCTGGTATCTCCCTGGCGGCCTCGACTGTACGGCCGGCTACTCATGAACAGAGGCTGAGTTGCCCTCTGATTCTTCCCTAGATGGGACATATGAGCTCGTCTCGGAGAGATCTGCACCTCTCCCTCTACCGGTTGTAGCTTTCTTTGTAATTGTATTTTGTTGGCCAAGGGGTAGGGTACTCTTGCCTCGACCCCGAGAAGGTTCACCCCTCCCTTTAGATGTGTCGCCTCGTCCCCTAGATCGAACCATTGTCTGTATCAAGCAAAGGCGATTGTTAGTAGCAATTCAATGTTCAAACATACCCAGGAGACATGCGAGTAAGATATAAACTAGAAGACACAGTGAGGGTACACAGTCAAAGCATGCTTGCAGGAAACTAGATCTGCGATCCGCACAATTTTTTTGCGGCTGCAGATTTGGACTTGCTAACCGCACAATTTTATCTTGCGGCCGCAAAAGTGAAGTACATTCCGCACAATTTCACTTGCGGTCGCACCTCTAAATCCCAAAAAGTGCCAACTCTCTGATGACAGAGAATTGGGTAATGTGCGACCGCAACCTATTTTCTGTGATCCGCACAATTAGACCTGCGGCCACACATTTGAGTCAAAAAGTGTAGACTCTCTGATGACAGTAAAAGGGCTGTTTTGCGGCCATGATGGGAAATCTGCGATCCGCACGTTTTATCTTGCAGTTCATAATTCACAAAAGCTCCTGAACTTGGTCTTTTTGCATACTCTCTGATCTTTGACTCTAACCTAGTTCTGCGGTCGCACATGTTATGTGCGGTCCGCATATTGCTGAAAATTCTGTTAGATTTTTTTTCTTGGTTTGCAGCCGCAGATGGAATTCTGTGGACCGCACATTTGTGCTTTTGCGCCCTTTATTGCCTTGTGTTTCGGAACACTTCTTTTTGAGTCGGATTTCATCTCGGGAGACCAACCTTCCAGCGTTCCTGCAATTTTACACAATTTTATTAGTTTCAGGAACACAATTCAATCCTTTCGGACTAAAACAAAAGATAAAAGGTGCTAATAAGCAGCCAAAATCCCCACTTATCATCATCCTATTTTTTTTCATATCTGGTTATGCCTCATGATTCTTTGAGTGCTCCTGTCTATGTGTCCACGCTTGTGAGAGATTATATTATTGTAGATCATTTTTATCGCTCGTGTGTGATTTATATCGGGATCTTTGAGACTAGGGTAGACTTTCTACTTCTTGATATGGTGGACTTTGATGTTATCTTGGGTATGGATTGGTTGTCACATTATCATGCTATTTTTGATTGTCACGCCAAGAGGGTGACCTTAGCCATGCCGGGGTTGCCTCGATTAGAGTGGAGAGGGACTCTTGGCCATTCTACTAGCAGAGTTATTTCTTATGTGAAGGCTCGGCATATGGTCGAGAAGAGATGTCTAGCATATTTGGCCTATATCCGTGATTCTAGTACGGAGGTTCCTTCCATGGATTCAGTACCAGTTGTGCGCGAGTTTCCAGAGGTGTTTCCTGCAGATTTGCCGGGGATGCCACCCGACAGAGATATCGACTTCTGTATTGACTTGACTCCGGGCACTCAACCCATTTCTATTCCACCATACCGTATGGCCCCAGTTAAGTTGAAGGAACTGATGGAGCAGTTGCAGGATTTACTTGATAAGGGATTCATTAGACCTAGTGTCTCGCCCTGGGGTGCACCAGTGTTGTTCGTGAAGAAGGAGGATGGTTCGATGAGGATGTGTATAGATTATCGGCAGTTGAACAAAGTCACTATCAAGAACGAGTATCCATTGCCGAGGATTGATGACTTATTTGATCAGCTTCAGGGTGCCAAAGTATTTTCGAAGATTGATCTAAGATTTGGCTACCATCAGTTGAAGATTAGAGCATCAAATGTGTCACGACCCCAAATTCCCTCCGTAGGAGGTCGTGATGGCACCTATTCTCTAAGACTAGGTAAGCCTATCAATGCGGAATAATAATAATAATAAATATCTGAAATAAATAAACTACAATTCAAACAATTACAACTCCCAAAACCCGGTAAAATAAGTCACAAGCTTCTAAGAATTTATTCTCTACGTCTCTATACATCAGAGTCTAAAACAAATAAGGAAGACAATATAGTAAGATAGAAGGAGACTTCGGAGTCTGCGGACGCTGGCAGATATACCTCGAAGTCTTCTCGTACAACTAGTTTACTGATGTCTGGTCTGATAAGATATACCTGGATCTGCACAAAAAGATGTGTAGAAACGTAGTATGAGTGCACCACAACGGTACCCAGTAAGTGCCAAGCCTAACCTCGGTAGAGTAGTGACGAGGTCAGGTCAGGCCCTACTGGAAAATAAATAATGGCATGTAAAATGTTTAACAATATAATAATATAAAATGACAATGGAAATGAATCAAGTAATATGTCACCATTTAATTACACCAAATAATGGCAATTAATACCTCGTGGAAACAAAAACAGAATTCTTTTCAACTTTAAGAAAATCACAATAATAATCAAAGGCAACTGCGGCCATAAATCAATATCAACAAGGGCACTCCCGAGGTACCGCCTCGTAGTCCCAAATCATAAATAAATTCACAATATCTCATTTTCTTATATTACCGCGGGAGCCTTCACAATTTATTTTAAAGAAAATATTTTTTTCCGAAATAGCATCTCGCGTTTTAGCCATCCTTATCACACCGCATGACTTCTAGTAGATTCCCCTACTAGTCACGCGTATCAAGCCATCCTTATCTCACCGCATGCGTTTCAACACCCAAACATTATACCACCGTATGCGTATCAATATCACAATATATCACAATTTTCACCTCAAGTGCCCAAATATTTCAATTTGTCAAAATAAATCAACAATATTTTTTTCCATAAATAAGAACTCACGGCTCATGCCATAATAATTCAACAATAATATTTTTTCATAAATAAGAGCTCACGACTCCATCACAATGAGTACGAAAATCTCACAAAAATATTCGGGAATAAATAACTGCACAGAATAATATTTCAAAATTTTAATACATTGCTTCAATACCAAATTTAAAATGTCAAATAATTCATATTAATAATATTTAATTTAAAGAAAATCAACCTTCCAATAATGCACAGAATAAAAGAAACCAAGTTTCAACTAAACAGGTAAAATAATTAGCAGGAAAAGGTCAAGCAAATTTAAAATATAAACATTTAGATCAATGATGAAGAATATAACAAGGTAAAATTATTTAATTAATATGCAACAGCGATCTACACAATTTAAAGACATAACCTTTCACATTTAGCCCATTTACACACTCGTCACCTCGTGTACATGACTTTCAACACATTTTAATTTTCACATTAATACCAATCCTAGGGAAAATTTTCCATACACAAGGTTAGACAAGTCACTTACCTCGACTTGCTTCAATTTAATCATGTAGTATGCCTTTTCCTCGACTTTCCGACGCCAATCGACTCGTATCTGGTCATAATTAATGCAATATAGTCAACAAAAATTATAGAATCAATACCATAAGAAAATACTACATTTTTCAATAAAATCCTAAATTAGTCCAAAAATTGCCTGTGGGGCCCATGTCTCGGAATCCGGCAAAACATATAAAATACGACAACTCATTCAATTACGAGTCCAACCATACCAGTTTCACTCAAATCAGACTCTAAATCGACACCGAAATCTCAAAAATTCATTTTTATGAGATTTCTAAAAATTTCCCAAGTTTCCATCTCAATACACTAATTAAATGGTGAAAATAATGATATATTTGTGTATATTGACCAAATCCGAGTTAGAATCACTTACCCAAATATTTTTCCTTGAAAATCTGTCAAAAATCGCTTCTGTTCAAGCTCAAGTTCGTCAAAAATGGAAAATGGGATGAAATCCCCAGTTTTATAAACTGCCAAGGCAGCCATCGATCATGCCTTCGATCTTTATGGCCCTCGATCCTGGGCCTTCGAGCATTGCCTTCGATTATGGCCCTCGAGCTGGGCCTTCGATCCTGAGCCTCGTCCTTGTCTTCGACCCTGGCCTTTGACCCTGGGCTCGATTTCTGGGCTTCGATTTCTGCATTTCCAGCATAAGAAAATTGCAACAGCTTTTTAAGTCCAACTTTTGATCCGTTAACCATCCGAAACTCACCCAAGGCCCTCGGGACCTCAACCAAATATACCAACAAGTCCTAAAATATCATACGAACTTATTTAAAACCTCAAATCACATCAAACAACACTAAAATCACAAATCACACCCCAATTCAAGCTTAATGAACTTTGAAACTTTCAATTTCTACAAATGACGTCGGAACCTATCAAATCAAGTCCGATTGACCTCAAATTTTGCACACATGTCATAAATGACATAACGGAGCTGTGAAAATTTTCAAAACTGGATTCCGACCCCGATATCAAAAAGTCAATTCTCCGGTCAAACTTTCAAAATTAAATTCCTATTTTAGCCATTTCAAGCCTAATTTAACTACGGACTTCCAAATAAAATTTCGAACAAGCTCCTAAGTCCAAAATCACCATACAGAGCTGTTTGAATCATCAAAATTCTATTCCGAGGTCGTTTTCTCAAAATGTTGACCGAAGTCAAACTTAGCATTTTAAGGCCAACTTAAGGAATCAAGTGTTCCGATTTCAACCCGAACACTTCCAAATCCCGAACCAACCATCCCCGCAAGTCATAAATTTATAAAAGCATATACGGGAAGTTTTATTTAGTGGAACGAAGTTCTAAAAGTCAAAATGACCGGTTGGGTCATTACAAAATGTCCCTAAGATAGCTTTTCGGACTCGGTATGGTCACTATGAGTTCCTACTATGTCATTTGGTTTGACAAATTCCCCAACAACATTTATGGATTTGATAAATCGGGTATTCAAGCCCTATTTGAATTTTTCTGTGATCGTCTTCATTGATGATATTTTGGTCTACTCCCGCAGTTGAGAGAAACATGAGCAACATCTTCGGATCGTACTTCAGACCTTGGGGGATAGTCAGTTATATGCCAAGCTTTAAAAGTGCGAGTTCTGGTTGGACACAGTTGCGTTTTTCGGCCATGTTGTATCTTCGGAGGGCATTAAGGTGGATCCTAAGAAGATTGACGCAGTTCAGAACTAGCCTAGACCTACTTTAGCTACAGAGATCCGGAGCTTCTTGAGTTTGGCGGGTTATTATCGCTGGTTCGTGGAAGGGTTTTCATCTATCTCAGCCCCATTGACCAAGTTGACCCAGAAGAATGCTCTTTTCAGATGGTCTGATGAGTGTGAGTTGAGCTTTCAGAAGCTCAAGACTGCTTTGACCACAACTCCAGTTCTAGTTTTGTCGTCAGCATCGGGTTCATATGCAGTTTATTGTGATGCTCCGCGGGTTGGCATCAGATGTGTCTTGATGAAGGAGGGTAGGGTGATTGCATATACTTCGTGTTAGCTGAAGCCCATGAGAGTTGACAGCCATTATGCACGCATTGAAGATTTGGAGGCATTATCTCTACAGCGCGTCGTGTGAGGTATTCACATATCATCGGATTCTACAACACTTGTTTAAGAAAAAGGATCTAAACTTGAGGCAGCGGAGGTGGTTAGAGCTATTAAAAGACTATGATATTACCATTTTGTACCATCTTGGGAAGGCCAATGTGGTGGCCGATGCCTTAAGCAGAAAGGCTGAGAGTATGGGTAGCCTTGCATATATTCCAATTGGTGAGAGACCGCTAGCATTGGATGTTTAGGCTTTGGCCAATCAGCTCGTGAGGTAAGATATTTCGGAGCCTAGTCGGGTTCTTGCTTGTGTGGTTTCTCGGTCTTCTTTGTATGAGCGGATCAGAGCACGTCAGTATGACGACCTTCATTTGCTTGTTCTTAAGGACACAGTGCAACGCGGTGATGCCAAGGAGGTTTTTATTAGAGATGATGGGGTGTTACGGATGCAAGGTCCGATTTGTGTGCCTAGTGTGGATGGGTTGTGTGGGTTTATTCTGGAGAAGGCCTACAGTTCGCGGTATTTCATTCATCCGGGTGCCACCAAGATGTATCAGGATTTGAGGTAACACTATTGGTACAGAAGAATGAAGAAAGATATAATGGAGTATGTGGCTCGATGTTTGAATTGTCAACAGGTAAAGTACGAGCACCAGAGGCCGGGCGGTTTGCTTCAAAGACTTGAGATTCCCGAGTGGAAGTGGGAGCATATTACCATGTATTTCGTTGTTGGGATCCCACAAACTTTGAAGAAATTTGATGCAGTGTGGGTTATTGTGGATAGTCTCACTAAGTTTGCACATATTATACCGGTTGTGAATACCTATTCTTCAGAGCAGTTGGCTCAGATCTATATCTGGGAGATTGTTCGTCTTCATGACATGCCGATGTCTATTATCTCCGATCGAGGCACACAGTTCACATGGCATTTATAGAGAACTGTGCAGCGTGAGTTAGGTACGCGGATTGAGTTGAGTACACCATTTCACCCCCCCAGACGGATGGGCAGTCCGAGCACACCATTCAGATCTTGGAGGACATGCTACGCACCTATTTTATGGATTTCGGGGGTTCATGGGATCAATTCTTACCGCTGCGGAGTTTGCCTACAATAACAACTACCAATCAAGTATTCATATGACTCCTTATGAGGCCTTATATGGGCGACAATGTCGTTCTCCAGTTTGCTGGTTTGAGCCGGGAGAGGCTAGGTTGTTGGGCACTGATTTGGTTCGGGATGCCTTGAAGAAAGTCAAGTTGATTCAGGATAGGCTTCGTGCAGCACAGTCTAGACAAAAGAGTTATGCTGATCGGAAGGTTCGTGATGTTGCATATATGGTAGGTGAGAAAGTGTTTCTCAGAATTTCACCCATGAAAGGTGTGATGAGGTTCGGGAAGAAGGGCAAGTTGAGCCCTCGATATATTGGCCTCTTTGAGGTGTTAGAGAGAGTTGGGGAGGTGACCTACAGACTTGCATTGCCACCTAGACTATCGGGTGTTCACCCAGTGTTTCATGTTTCTATGCTCCGGAAGTATTATGGTGATCTGCCACATGTTTTGGACTTCAGCACGGTTCAGTTTGATGAGAATTCAGCCTATGAGGAGGAGCTGATGGCTATTCTAGCCCGACAGGTTCGAAAGTTGAAATCTAGGAGTTTTCCCTCTATGAAAGTGCAATGGAGAGATAGCCGATCAAGGCAGCTACGTGGGAATCCGAGTCCAATATGCGGAGTAGATACCCACACTTTTTCACCAAATCAGGTACTTTTCTATGTTCGTTCGAGGACGAACATTTCTTTTAGAGGTGGAGAATGTGACGACCCGATAGGTAATTGTTTGTTCAATTTCAGTAACCTCCATTGACAAAACCACAGAGCTTCGTATTTATAATCACGGTACTGCTAATCTACATCAAGATTTGAAAACAAACAAGAGTACAACGTGGTGTGCAATGGGATTAGCTGATTATTGGGAAATATTTCTCATGTATAATGACAACAGAACTAAATATTCTTGTGGTGGTAAAATATGTGAATGGTATGTAAATGCATATAGACTTTGTGTTTGGGATGATCAAAGTGGTTGTGCAACGATATTTATTCGCTTGATTTTTTGTGTTAACTAATGTCTTGTGTTGGATCGCGATTGGAATATTGTCAAGATAAAGGAAAAGCCAAGTCATATTTGTTATGGTTATCTTCTTCTACATTACATACTTTTTTCTACGAGCAATATATACTTGCTATTTTTTATATTAGTATTACAACTCCAATCTTAATACTGCACTTGTGATCCCTAGAGTTCCAATAGTTGTCCATTGGAAAATCAACTTTATGTGGGAGCTACACCTCCAAGTTTAACAGAAGTAGTCGGGATAGCATCCATTACACAATGCATTCTTCTTGGCCCCCCTTCTAGTTACATAAGATGATTGACCTATTATTAAGCGTCTAATACTGACCAATGTATTATTACCAATAATAACATTTTAGTCCAAATTAAGTGCGAACAAGAACATTTTATTGGAATTGTTCAGATCCAAGACCAAGAAGCATAAGAAAATGCATATTCAACTAAATGAAATCATTTAATCCACAACTTATGGAACAAAACTTTGAGTTAAAAAGTTTCAGTCTAACAATATATACCTTTTTCAACAAAAATTAGAGATTCGATACCAACAGACAGGCCTTATGAAGAACTAAAAACATCAGCAACATGAACCTAAAACAAAACAAACTTGTTTTAAAACATCACATGTTTTCTTATGCAATCAATTTTGGGTATATATAAAAAGCTACTAAAAGATTAACGTGGAGAAGTAACGATTCAAGAATTATGAGAAAAATGCATGCAAATGCAATAACTTAATTGTCTTTTCAATTCCTGATTTTCTTAATGACAACCCAATTTACAAAAAATCATTCTCTCTTGTTTGCAAGTCTTGTTATACGGTTGAATCTCAGCATACGAAAATCTTGAGACCCTAAGGTCAGTAGACTTGACAAAGATGCTCATCAGATACCCACAAGTTAACCATCTTGATCTTTCCCTTTGTCCTAGAATTACAAACAGCTCTTTCACGGTGATAAGAAACAACACCAAAGCTCCACCAAAAAAGGGGAAAAAACACAGACGAAGAAATTCCTAAATCACTGACATAGTTTAACCAGAGAAGGCAAATTGGAGTACAAATTAAGACCGTTATGTAGAATTACTAAGGGAAAATTATAAATGGAAGAAAGAAAAAAATTAGTAGAAAGTGTAAACTGACCAGTTAATGGGTGTAGCAGCGAAGAACCCAGTGGCAACCGATTTCAACCTGGGTTTTTTCTTGCGTCAGCGGGAAACAAAAAGCGTACTGAACAACGGAATATCAGAAGAAGCAGAACAACTATGGGGATAGATGCAAGAGCAGAAAAGTTAAACGGTGAAACTTATCGGAATCTAGTGTTTTAATAGGAGATGCTTTAATAGAAGAAATCTGAAATGACCAAAATGCCCGAAAATGGACGGTCAGGCTTGTTGATGATTCAGACTTCTTAAGGAGCTAAACTCTCGCTTCTTATATAAGAGAAAATATTGTTTAGCCGAAAAACGGTACAGTCGAATTTGTTCGTAGTTTCTACACAAGTGAATTAATTTGATCCAAAAAGTGATGAAATAACTGATAAAATATGAAATACTTAGTTTTAGAATATAGACGAAACATCAGAGCTAATGAGTCCGGGAACAAGGTTTCCGGGCACAACAATGATAAGATCAAAAGCGAGAGAATAAAGTTGTATTAAAATGCTGTATAGAATGTAGCGTAAGTTAGCCAGGAAATTCCCCCTTTACAATGATAACTGAGCTCTCTATTTATAGCTATCTCTAGGGAAGGAGGTCCTAGGATCATGCCCTTCTTTAATGTCAATTATGAGGGCCATTGATGAAGATGTAACGTTAGACATAAATGCCAAATTTCTTGTAACGGTTCATCATCCTTAATGCTGTAAAATATTTCGTATTAAATGTTACCAAGCACAAAGCATTTAATACTCCTTTTATGATCATTATTCCTTCCGGTGACAAGCGAAATAGCTATGTTCAGTGGCCATCTCCATCTTGTGTTCCACGTGTCCTTCCTTTAAGCGACCACGTGTTATGTCATATTTTTTTCCTATACAAATAGTCCCCCTGCTTTTCGGTGACATAACTTTGTGTTACTGGAAAGTTAGTAGAAACACTCTTTTGGGGGGAATTACTATAACTCTTTTTGAAGGCCACTGACGGTTGATTAGACGCATGTCTCTCCGCATTTAATGCCCCGAACACGTGTCTTCCTATGATTTAGCACGCCTTTTACAGAGATTATCGAGGTAATCGTGGCCATGAATTTAGCCGCCAAAATTTTAGTTATACGCATCATCCTTCTCTTATGTACTTTATAATCTCTCGAACTTCTAATTTGCATCTTTATTTCCCAACTTTTCTCTAATCTTCTTCGAACCAGAAATTTTCCTTCCTTCTATTCCAATGGCTTCCTCTTCAATACGTGCTAGTTCTTCAAAAGGCAAGAACAAAACCGAGGATTCCATTCCTCCAATTGTGGGTTCCATCATCCCAATAAGGCTTAATACTTCGAAGGATTTTGAAGAGAAACTTCCTACTGCTAACCCTCGCACATGTTTTTCACGTATTTTTTCATGTATCCCTTTACTATGGGTGCGTTTTCTTTGAGCGGAGAGCTTGATTCCATGATTGCGGAGTTTTGCCTCGCTACCAAGTGTGTTTGGCACAGGTAAGTCCTTCAGTGTGGAGGACGGTTGTCTGCCTTCGACGTCTGTGCCTAGAAACTGGAGAGGAACTAACCCTAGATCATATGATGAATCTCTATTCCCCCAAAATCTTCCGCGGGGGAATGATAAACCTATGCAAGCGTGGCCACCATGCTTTGCTGTCTAGCATGGACGATGACAACGACCGTGGGTGGATGGAACGGTTCGTTGCAGTTGCCACCAGTGACATTATTCCAACAACGACATCATCCTTTTCGGTTGCTTGGAACCGCTCTCGTAAATTCTCTTTAATACATCTTTTCTTGCTAAATATTCTTTCATGCTTGTATTGATCCTTCAAAATTCGTTTGTTACAGCGACTCGATGGATCCCACCGGTGATAGAAGGCTTGGACCGGTGGGTTCAAAAGATCTTGGACATCACAACGCCCGAAACCCGTTTGTGGAAAGAACTGTCCATTAAGTACGGGTGGAAGGCCAAAAATCATGGTAACTTTAATTTACCTCGTTTCCACTTTTTGTATATAAAGAACTTGATTGAACACTTCTGACTTGCTCATGAAATTAGGTCTACTTGCGGGCTCCGTTAATGTCCACGAGGAGGATGTTTTGGCTTACCCTGCTGATGCGACGAGGTTGCTTCAGGAGGCACTTACTCGAACAGGCGTCTCCGGGCCTGCTTCGGGCGCAAGTGTTTTTTTACGGAGTCCCCGGCCAGAGAACAAGCAACCAAAAAGGAGACGCTCCTCTGCGGCCGGGGAAAAGAACAAGATGGAAAAGGTTGATGCCCCCGAATCATCTCCGGTGGCGATAGTGATTGGTCCTCTTTTCGGGCCGGTCATAGACACTGTGATGATCGAAGATGATGAAGAATCTAGTGATGAGAGGGCTTCTTTACATAGAAGGATACGATCCTCATCATCTCAACAGGATGCTCGACCTGTTGAGACAATTGCAACAGCTGAAGATGACATCTCAGCACTTTGGGAAAACTTTGATTTGGTAGATAATGCCAATTCCCGCTCTCGGGCCCCAATTGATGTAACCGGTACTGCGAGGCTGAGTACCGAGTCCATGCCGTCTTTGGTTGGCGAGCATCAAATAACCAACACTGCATTTGATGTAGCTGTTTCTCACTCTTCCACTTCATCAGCTTCATCTCCACCTTCACCATCACCAGCAACTGCTACATCATTCCCATCTTCATCCACTCTTCCAACAGCGGTTGCTACATCATCTCCATTGGTCGCGCATGACCATGAAGAAGGTTCCCCTCATCCACAGTCCCCAGTTCATGGGAATTTGGGGCAAAATTATGCTGCCCCCTCTGAAGATCCACAAAGGATGAGGAGTATTACCCTTTCGGTCTCCACCGGGTGCAACTTGCTTTCGAGACCGGTGGATCTTGCTAACTATCTGAAGCCTTTGGCTTCAGAAAAAGACTGGGAGAAGATTCAGACACTCTCGGGAGAGTGTTTGTTGAACAATGCTATGCATAACGCCGCAACGGTACATTCATTTCTTCTTCTATTATTTCTTCTACTTTTGAACAAATGTACTCTAAGTTTTACCTCTTCTTGCTTTGTAGGCCAACTTTTTGGCTTCTGAGGGCCTCTAAAGGCTGATTCGTGAGAAGGAAGAACTTACTTCTAAATGGGATCAGCTTTTGGCGGAACGGGACCAGACTATTCTCCGCCTTTCGGAACTGGAAATCAAGGCTACCGAGGCCGTTGTTTTGGAGGCCCATTTGCAGCAGAGCGAGCAAGAAGTAGGGACCCTTAGCCAAGAAATTGGGCCTCTGAGGGTTATATTTGATGAAGCCAAGGCTAAATGGGCAGAAGTCCAGAACGCCATTCTTGCTGCAATCGAGCGCGAGGCTGCCTCCACTGAAAGAGTGATTAATTTGGAAGCAGCCTTAAACTCCAAAAGTAAAGAGCTTGCTGCTGTGGTGGCGAAACATGCCTAGTTGGAGGAGAAGTACAGGAAAACTAATGAGCATAATAGGCTATATAGTTCAATTGCCCGTGAGCTCGATGTCAGTCTCAAATCTGCTAGGTCCGCCCGGGAAAACCTTTCCGCCCGAAATTACTCAACTCAAAGAAGAACTCAAGCACCGAGCGACTTCCCTCATTGTTGAAAAACTTATTCCATATATAGCATGAGGAGAAAAACCTTGGAAGAGGCCAAAACTGGTATCATTGACATTGATGCCAAAATTGCTAAGGCCCGAGAGCTTGAGTTGGCTGCAAAAAAGGACTCCCGGCACAGTTTGACGCTCCAGGTTCTTCTGATTCCGGTTTCGAGTTTTTGGAAACTGAAGAGGGATCGGAAGGTGATGATGCCGAAGACCAAGATGGGGAAAATTTTGAGCCATCGGTGGAACCAACTCCCGGGGATGCGGATACTTCTCTTCCTCCTAATTCCGGAGACGCTGTAACTTAGCTTTTTCTTTCTTTTTCTATTTTATACCTTTATCACTCTAACGCACCCTTGTAAATAAAAACATATTTTTTGCTCAAGTATCGTTTGAGTCTTATTTTCGTTTTAAATATTCATGCAAGTCTTTAACTTTCGTACTTGCTTAAGTATTCTGCGCATGTTGTTCTGTTCGCGCTTTATTATGTATAATCTCTGATGCTTTTTCTTCGAAGCATTTTGGTTTCGAGAATTATCCCTTTTACATGAGGGTTTGAACAAGTATTTGCGTATGCAGCTTCGGGTGTATTTTTTTCTCGATGGCATTATGGATTTCGGGAATTGATTCTTCCGGAACCAACCCTTTAACATGAGGGTTTTTATAAGAGAGGGACCTCTTATATTTACGGTGCTCTTGAAGAGGACGTCTCTTGTTCATTACGGCACAAATATTTGAAGCACTTGTTTAACTTTCAAATGGTAAAATTAATCATCTTTCAGACAAGAAACAAGATAAAAACAAAAGGATTTCATTCCATTTAATTCCTTCTATTTTCAAACGTACATAAGCATTTTGCTATGAAGAAAAGAAATTGCCATGACTTGTGGCTATCTTGTACAACTTGTTTCTACGGGGCTGGATGCGCAATCCCCGGTCCCGATGATGTATTCTATTCTATATTTACGTTCCCCGGTTGACGTGGCATTCAGTGTTGCCTGGCATGCAGTGTTTCCGTAACCTCATATCATTCCCCCAGTGTTCAAATGCGAAGAATGCGAATTGGAATACTGGAAGCCTTGTACCTTCGAAGATCCCACCAATGAATTGCTAGGTGATCCTTCACTCGGCAACATATCCTATTTCCCATTAGGAACCCATGCTATCGAGCGAAAGAATACCTAACAATCCTCTAGTGGTTTGTGCTCGTGAACGATCGGGTAACCTTTTTTCGGTAGCAAACATACCTTCCCGGTGGGAATTTGCTATTGAAGCAAAGATTATCTAATCGTCCCTGAGTGGAAAATTACTTGCTTGCCTTGTTATCAAAGGTCTTATCATTGCTGTCTTCATAGTAAGCTTTCCGTCACTGCCTCGTTAAAAACCTTGCCAAAAAAACCCAATTGGGACAAAAACTGAACGAAGGGAAAAAGAGTGCAACACATACTTTTCGTTTGACTGTTGTTCATCAACAGTAATATCTTTTGAGGTGAGCCACATTCCAGTTGCAAGGCAACTTGTCTCTGTTTTGGTTCTCCAACTCGTATGATCCTTTCCCAGTGATAGCTGAAACCTGGTAAGAGTCTTCCCATGTTGGGCCTAACTTGCCCGAGTTGAGTTCCTGGGTGTTTTGAGTTACCTTCCTCAAGACCAAGTCTCCTACTTTGAAATATCGGAGGTTGGATCTTCGATTATAATATCGTTCCATTCTTTGCTTTTGAGCCGCCATTCTAACATGCGCCAAGTCCCTGCGTTCCTCGAGCAGCTCCAAGTTGACTAGCACTGCTTCGTTGTTCGATCCTTCATTCGCCTCGAAATATCTTAAGGTTAGTTCCCCCTCTTCCACCGGTATTAAAGCTTCTGCACCGTATACAAGGAAAAAAGAGGTCTCTCCCGTGCTTTGACTTGGCCATTGTTCGGTAGGCCCATAGAACCCCAGATAATTCTTCGGGCCAGTTGCCTTTTGCTGCTTCCAACCTTTTTTTAAGGTTTTGAATAATCACTTCGTTTGTTGACTCCACTAGACCATTTGCGCTCGGATGATAAGGTGGAGAGGTAATCCTCTTTATCTTCAAGTCTTCAAGGAACTTTGTAACTTTTGCGCTGATAATCTGCGGCCTATTGTCGCATGCAATCTCTTTTGGTATTCCAAACTTGCAAATTATATTTTTCCACAGGAAGTCGACCACTTAGCATTCTACGATCTTCTAATAAGGACTTGCTTTCACTCATTTAGAAAAATAGTCAGTTAAAATTAAAACAAATCTTACCTTTCCGGGAGCCAGTGGTAGCTGTCCGACGATGTCCATCCCCCATTTCATGAACGGCCACGGGGAAAGAACCGAATGTAGGGGTTCTGCTGGTTGATATATTAGTGGTGCGTAGCATTGGCACTTATCACATTTTTGTACGAAATCTTTAGCATCTTGTTAATACCCTGCCCGAATTAATTTCAGCACCAAAGAATCTGCACCTGAGTGGTTGCCTCATATCCCTTCGTGGACTTCTCTCATGACATAGTTAGCTTCTGATGCTCCTAAGCACCGGGCCAACGGGCCCTGAAAGGATTTTCTGTACAATTGGCCTTTCTTGAAGCTATAACATGCAGCTTTGGCGCGCAACGCTCTTGATGATTTGGGGTCTTCAGGCAACTTTCCGTGCTCGAGGTAATCGATTATTTCGTTTCTCCAGTCCCAGACCAAACTAGTCGAATTCACCTCATAGTAACCATCTGTGTCCAAGGATGAGTTCATCAGTTGTACTATCGTCCCTGATTCCGATCCTTGGATTTTTGTTGATGAGCCCAAATTTTCCAATGCATCTGCTTTTGTGTTATCTTCCCTCGGGATATGATTTATTGACCACTCCCGGAATCGTTCCAATAGAGCCTGAACCTTTACCACGTATTGTTGCATACGTTCCTCTTTAGTCTCAAAAATTCTGTAGACCTGATTTACCACCAACTGCAAATCACATTTAATTTCGATGACTTCGGAGTCAAGTCCTCGGGCCAATTCGAGTCCTGCAATCAAAGCTTCGTACTCTGCTTCATTATTAGTTAAATTAATCGTTCTAAAGGGTTTCCCCCGAAGGCGTGATTAAGACTATTCCGAGCCCGGACCCTTTTACGTTTGAAGCTCCGTCCATAAATAAGGTCCAAACTCCCGATGTCGATTATGACACCATTATTGCCTCATTAGCTACCAGAGGCAATAGTCCCGAACTGAAGTCGGCCACGAAGTCAGCCAAGACTTGCGACTTAATTGTAGTCCTCGATTTATATTCTATATCAAATTCGCTCATTTTGACGGCCCATTTGGCCAACCTACCCGAGAGTTTGGGTTTATGGAGGATATTCCTCAAAGGGAAAGTAGTTACCATAACTATCAGGTGGCATTGGAAGTAGGGCCTCAGCTTCCGAGCGGCGACTATGAGAGCTAAGGCCAGCTTTTCCAGATTTGAGTAGCGAGTTTCTGCTCCCGTTAAAATTTTGTTAACGTAATAAATGGGAGATTGTGTACCTTCATCCTCTCGGACTAAAACTGCACTTACCGCGATTTCTGAAACCGTGAGGTAGACTAGCAACGTTTCACCTTCTTTTTGTTTTGAGAGCAACGGAGGGCTTGACAAATATTTCTTCAACTCCTTCATCGCTTGCTGACACTCCGGTTTCCATTCGAAATTATTTTTCTTTTTGAGTAGTGCGAAGAAGCGATGACATTTTTTTGATGAACGGGAAATGAACCTGCTCAAAGCTGCCAATCTCCTTATGAGCCTCTGGACTTCTTTTACGTTAGACAATTGATCCAGGATGTCCTATATGGCCTTGATTTTGTCGGGATTTAACTCAATTCCCCTTTGTGAGACCAAGAATCCTAGAAACTTACCCGAACTGACCCCGAACACACACTTCTCGGGGTTAAGTTTCATATTGTGCTCCCTCAAGATGTCGAATATTTCTTGCAGATGTTTCAAGTGGTCACCTGCATTCAAAGACTTAATGAGCATGTCGTCTATATATGCTTTTATAGTCTTTCCTATTTGTTTTTCGAACATCTTATTCACGAGCCGTTGATAAGTGGCTCCGGCATTTTTCAGTCCGAAGGGCATCACATTGTAACAATATATACCAAAATTCATTATAAACGAAATCTTTTCCTGATCTTCTGGGTTCATCTTGATTTGATTGTACCCAGAATAAGCATCGAGGAAACTCATTAACTCGTGCCTGGCCGTAGCATCAATCATCTGATCGATATTTGGCAATAGGAATGAGTTTTTCGGGCACGCCTTATTAAGATCCTTATAATCTACACACATGCAGAATTTATTATTTTTCTTAGGTACTACTATTATATTGGCTAGCCAGTCCGAATATCTTACCTCTCAGATTGAACCAATCTTAAGTAAACGAGTTACCTCTTCTTTGACGAATTTATTCCTTGTTTCAGCAATAGGGCGCTTCTTTTGCCTTACCGGAGGTATGTTGGGATCTAAGCGTAACTTGTGTATGGCTATCTCCGTTGGAATTCCTGTCATATCCTCGTGCGACCATGCAAAACAGTCGGTGTTAGTTTTAAGGAATTCAATAAAAGCAGACCTGAGTTCCGGGTGTAGTCCTATTCCCAAATTGAACTTCCTTTCTAGGAATTCTTCGAACAACGCAACCTGCTCCAATTCTTCTGTCGTGGATTTCGTCGCGTCTGTCTCTTTCGGTACTTGAAAATACCTTGATACCTGATATTGTTCCGACTCTTCTATCCCCGGGTTATCTTCCTCTGGTTCGGGGGCAGGTGCCGGTTCCAGTAATTGCTATGCCGCACGTTCCTTTCCTTTGCTACTGGAAACCGAAATTGCATTCATCTCCCTTGCTGCCGGTTGATCACCCCTTATCTGTTTGATACCCTCGAGTGTTGGAAATTTTAACAATTGGTGATATGTTGAAGGCACGACTTTCATCTCATGCAGCCATGGTCTTCCCAAGATGATGTTATACCCCATGTCTCCATCTACTACTTCGAAGAGTGTTGTCTTCATTACTCCCTCAGTGTTCGTGAGCAGCAAAATTTCTCCCCGGGTTATCATGCTTGCGAGGTTGAATCCGGCGAGGAGTTTCGTTGTCGGGATAATGCTTCCAGTGAGTTTAGCTTGCTCTAGTACTCTCTATTGTATGATATTAGCTGAATTTTCTGGATCCACTAAAACACGATTAATTTTAAAATCTAACACATTTAAAGAAATTACCAGTGTATCATTGTGTGGCAGTAGTAATCCATCTGCATCTTTGTCCGTGAATGTGATATTGTCTTCCCGGAGCCTCTTACTATGAGTTATCGACACTTTTGTCTTCTTTGCTGCCGAAAAGGTGACCCCGTTAATTTCATTCCCTCCGAAGATCATGTTGATCGTTTGGTGTGGATGTTCTTCTCCTGCTTTCGAGGTTTCCACATCGCCCCTGTTCCGACCATAGTTATTTTTAGCTCGATCGCTCAAGAATTCTCTGAGGTGACCATTCTTTAACAGCGTTGCCACTTCTTCCCGGAGGTGTCGGTAGTCTCCAGTCTGGTGGCCGTTAGTGCCATGGTACTCACACCATAAATTGGGATCCCTTTGGCTAGGATCAGATTTCATAGGTCTTGGGAATCGTGCCTCTTTGATATTCCTCATGGCCGACACCAACTCTACGACACTGACATTGAAGTTATATTCTGATAACCTTGGGTAAGAAGAATCTCGTGACTCTGAGATTTCTCTATCCTGCAACGATCTGTTGTTCCGGTCACGATCGGTCCTTCTATCAACGGTGAACCTGTTTGTTGTCCGAAAGTTCCTGTCGCGACCTCCTATCCGCTTGTAGGGTAAAAATCGGCCTCTCGATGTCCGTCTATCCGTGTCAATATCATCTTTCATTTTTTCTCTGTTCTTCTCCCGTCCTTTGGTCGACGATGGAAAGCCAACTTGATCATCTCCGATCCTTATTTTCGACTCGTACCGGTTGTAGACATCCGCCCAAGTTATCGCTTGGAACTCGAGCAGACTTTCCTTCAACTTCTGAGAAGCGTCCGAACTTCTCGGATTTAAACCTTTGGTGAATGCTTCAGCTGCCATTCATCCGGGACCGCCGGTAGTAACATCCTTTCCTTCTGGAACCGGGTGACGTACTCTTGTAATAACTCTGACTCTCCCTGCGTGATCTTGAATATGTCGGCCTTTCGGGCCAGCACCTTTCTGGCACCGGCATGAGCCTTGATGAAAGAATCCGCGAGCATCTCAAAGGAATCTATAGAATGCTCGGGCAATAGTGAATACCATGTTAAAGCTCCCCTCGTGAGAGTCTCACCAAATTTCTTCAGCAACACAGACTCAATTTCGTGAGGAGCCAAATCATTTCCTTTCACTGTTGTTGTGTAAGTGGTAATGTGCTCTTGTGAATCTGAAGTTCCGTCATACTTCGGCACCTCGGGCATTTTGAACCGCTTCAGGATTAATTCTGGGGCCGCACTCGGCTTGTACGGTAATTGAACATACTTCTTCAAATCCGGGCCTTTCAATACTGGTGGCGCACCCGGGACTTGATACATGCGGGCGTTTACTTCCTTCATGAACTGTAAAAGCTCCTCCGTGAACGAGTCGTTATCATTGTTGAGGCCGGATCTGCTCCCTCCGGCCCCGCCGGAGCCAACTTCGCCCCTGGGAGTGTTGTTGTCGACTCTTCGCGTCGTTTGGTTTGCGGGAACCTCGGGAGGAATTGGATCTCGCTTGTTCGCGTTATTTGAAGCACCTAATAGCGCCTGCTTTAGTTCCGTCATAACCTGATCCTTCCGCATGAGATGGCCTAGAATGATTGCTTGTTGCTCTTGCAGGACCCTCACTGCACCCGCTACATGCTCCTCATCAGCATCATCAGGAGTCCTCTCCCGAACCTGTCGAGGGTATCGCCCGTCATGCGTCAGTGTGGCGTCGTTCTCCTCATTGCGAGTGTCACTGATTGTATCCTCGAAATGAGGCTGCTCCCCTTGAATTTCAGGGTTGCGTGTGCCGTTAATAGTGTTATCTGCCATTTCTTTTGTGATTTTTGCTAAGACAAAAATAATCAAACTTGTTAGTAAAAAGGGCAAAGATCAATTTAATTGCACGGTTGTCTAGGCCCCATGGTGGGCGCCAAGCTGTTTATCCGAAAAACAGTACAGTTGAATTTGTTTGTAGTTTCTAGACAAGTGAATTAATTTGATCCAAAAAGTGATGAAATAACTGATAAAATATGAAATACTTAGCTTTAGAATATAGACGAAACATCAGAGCTAATGAGTCCGAGAACAAGGTTTCCGGGCACAACAATGATAAGATCAAAAGCGAGAGAATAAAGTTGCATTAAAATGCTGTAGCGTAAGTGTTACCAAGCACAAAGCATTTAATACTCCTTTTATGATCATTATTCCTTCCGGTGACAAGCGGAATAGCTATGTTCAGTGGCCATCTCCATCTTGTGTTCCACGTGTCCTTCCTTTAAGCGGCCACGTGTCATGTCGTAATTTTCCCCCGTACAAAAACGCAAACAAAATGTATATCACCTACAAAATGTATATTACCTCTTTGTGCGTTGTCATGCGGCAGCTTGTGCTTGTGTCGGTGGTCCCAAACGAATTCGATAACAATGACGCCGTGCACAATGAATGAGGCGTTGCATTTTTGTTTATTTTTTGATAATAACTAAGGCGTTTCGTTGTTGGACCTTTATTAAGAGGAAGAGAAGACCTAAAACATGGGATGTTACTTTTCTAGCCCCCATGTGGATTATATATAGGAGGAGAGAATACGCGAGCGTTTGAAACGGTGATTTGTAAGTAGAAGAATATCCTCTTGTTTCTAGTTTCGGTTTTCCTTTTTTTTTTTTTTGGGGGGGGGGTAACATCCATGCGGTCCTTGTTTCAGTTTGGATAGAAGATTGAGAGCCTTTTTTTAGAGAACCACATTTTAAAAGCAAGTTCCCTGCTTTTTGCATACAAGAGTTTCTCCAGGCATCAATGAAATTTACATTATAATTTAAAAAAAAAATATTAAGCTGCTGGGTAACATTCTCTCTTTTTCCGCTACATGAGCACAAAATTTATTTGAGTTCTACCGAGTTCCAGTTCCACAGCTGGCGGACACATGAGACAATGGATTGCAACATATACCAGGCACTCATTCTCGTCGTATTACATAGTACAAGTAAAAATTTGCTGCTAAGCAGCGAAGAGCTATAAAAAGTTAAATAAAGTAGGATTGAAATTTATCCTAGAAATAAGAAGAAACCCAGGCTGCACCAGTAGTAATCAGAATGCACCAAAAGGAACAGTAAGCACTTCCCTTCAACAGCTGCAGCCGCAGCAAATAAAAGGAAGCAAACACCACTACTGGCACTTAAACCCCTTCCTCAGAACCCCTCCAATCCTTTCACCACGTGCAATTAAACTGCATTAACCGTGCCCATCCAAGAGTAAAGGTAGATGACTTGTCGATACTTGTAATAGGTTCTGATAGAATCGAGCGTACTTCACATTTAGAGCATTCTCGTCGGTGTTTACGACCATTAGACTAAAGACTTGGACTAAGATGAGCTATCAAGCCCCAATGGAATATGGGTCACCAACTGACAATTCTAACCTGATTTTGATTTCCTCTGTATGAATGAACGTCTTGTTGAAAGAGGAATTACAATCTCAGAGACATTCTGGAGCAGTCCTTTATCGTAAATGTTATTCTTAACCACCTCCACTTCTTCCAGATGGGACCTCCGAAAGAAGGCCTTCCATTTGCTCACAGGGCGCATCATTTCCTGGTTCAATTCACCTAAACTTGATTTGAGAGCTGCTGCACTTGCCTTTGCTTCATTGACTTTCCTCTTCCAGTTTAAATATTCTTGCCATTTGAAAGTCTGCAGTCCACACGAGCAAAATTTAGCTTTAGATGAGAGCTAAGAACAGCTTCCGCTGCTGTTTCGACTCCTAAAATTTTGGAGGTATGCTGAATCAATAGGGTATATCATTAGAATTTAGGATGTCCCAATGCTTTTTTCCTTTTTCTGTTTCCCCTTCTTCCTCCTTTCTTCTCTTTACTTTTCTTTTTCTCATGCCTAGTCAAAATTAAGACTAAAAGGAGAGACTGCTATCAGACTACGAGATAATGCTCCTCTGGTCCTTAAACGTGTTATTTTTAGGTTGGTCAGTCAAAATTGTGTTTACTTACTTGATCCCCCTTATAAGAGCAGACTTCTTATTTCTTGTTTGCCGAAATATTTTGAGATTTCAAGGTCTCCAACTGGCCTGAACTTTGTTCAGTGATAGATCAGAAGCCATATTTCCTTTTAGGTGAAAATGTCCATGTAATAGTAATAATATTACAAGGCCCCCAAGGCTTCGGGCTAGTGGTAAGAACGTAACTTGTGATGTGTGGGTTAGACGCACGTCATGGGTTCGAACCCTGCTAAAGACAAAAGCCTGGTATTTAAGTGGAGAAGGGTAGAGGAGCGGGCTAATTCTCCACCGAGTTTCGAACTGTGCCCCACTGGCTCTCGGGGATTTCTCAGTTATCAAAAAAAGAAAAATGAGTAATAAGACAACAAGTTCATTGTTAGACACATATAGTTCCATAAGCTTACTTCTAAGGAAAATGCAGGTACTATGAAGGAGAAGAAAAGTCAGACTGCACAGCAAAACAACAAAATCATCCTAAGCTACTGGAGATATGTGCTGTACTGAATTAAATACAAAAAAGGAATACCTCATTTGTTGTAGTATTTGTGACACAAAGTTTGGTGTGGTATGCAAGGAAACCGGCAAGTAGCATAGACACTATAGCCAGAAATACCATGATAAGTATTTGAGTGTTGTACGAATCCAACAACCACTGATACAAAGTAGAAGATTATCATTAAGAAACAAACACAAGCACAAGTACAGACACGACATGCTAAGAAAGCTGATGAAAGGGAAAAAGAATTTTTAAAAATGAAGAAAAGGGAGAAAGCATCCTAAATTAGATCATCAATGCACTGAAAGGATAAGCTAATTCCAGAACTTCCATACTACAGCAGAAAGATCCCCCTACAATTATCAGCATTTTGCAAGGTTTATTTAGTAACATGTTTTCAGACAATGCACTTGTCTGTTACTTCTTATTTTTACAAATCAAAGTAATTTATTGATACACACCTCCAGATGTATGATAGGAACAAAACGTATAAATCATAAATTTACTTATAACACTTGTTAGTTTACAGCATGTATATAGTGTAGTATTGTCCCACATTGGTAGAAGAGTAGTATTTCCTTGTATAGTATAGCTATAAATAAGGACCTCTTGTATTGTATTGATAATCCAATATCAATAACATATTTTCTCCCGTGCCTTCTCACATGGTATCAGAGCAATTGTGAGAGACTTATCGCTGTGCATAAATTCCAGCGATTCCGGGAAAGAGAAATCGATGTGCATAAATTCCAGCGATTCCGGGAAAGAGAAATCAGTATTTTTTAAGGCTGTTTTCTATCTGCTTCATTTCTGTCAGTGTTGTGCAAAATCCAACACTACCACGAGAGTCGTCACTGTCCGGCGACCAAACCCCAGTGAAAAACTCCGGCAGCAGCCTCCTCACGCGCCTCCACGCGCTACCAGAAGCTCACGCGCCGGCGCGTACGACCACTTCCGGCCATTTTTTGAAAATCTTCCTTCAGAACAGTTGGGTCGCCTGGTAATTCCGATCATACCCCCACTGTTTTCATTTCATTCCGACAACTTTGAGTTTATTCCGGCACCTACAGTACTATTCCGACAGCTACAGTAGATTCCGGCAGCTACAGTTTTCGGTATTCTGTTTCTGTGTTTCCGTACACTGTTTCAATGAATTACAGTTGATTCTTTCTCCTATTTGGTAATAATTTGCAACAATGTCTTTGGGATTTGATGTTTTTGGGTCTAGAAACATGAGTTTTGGAAGCTCTAGTGCTATTATTACCTCGGAACCTTTAATGGGAGGTTCAAACTACTTAGCTTGGGCTTCATCTGTCGAGTTATGGTGTAGAGGTCAAGGTGTTCAAGATCATCTAATCAAACAGTCTAGCGATGGAGATGAAAAGGCAATAGCACTTTGGGCAAAAATCGATGCTCAGTTATGTAGCATCTTGTGGCGATCTATTGATTCCAAGTTGATGCCCTTGTTTCGTCCATTCCAGACATGTTATTTGGTTTGGGCAAAGGCACGCACCTTATACACTAATGACATATCTCGCTTCTATGATGTGATATCACGGATGACAAACTTAAAGAAGCAGGAATTGGATATGTCTACTTACTTGGGTCAAGTACAGGCAGTCATGGAGGAATTTGAGAAGTTGATGCCAGTTTCTGCTAGTATGAAAAAACAACAAGAGCAGCGACAGAAGATGTTTCTCGTTCTTACCCTCGCTGGACTTCCTAATGATCTTGATTCAGTACGCGACCAGATTTTGGCTAGTCCGTCTGTCCCGACAGTTGATGAATTATTCTCTCGATTACTCCGCCTTGCTGCAGCACCAAGTCCACCAGTGATCTCATCACAGATACTTGATTCCTCTGTTCTTGCATCCCAGACAATGGATGTTCGGGCATCTCAAACTATGGAGCATAGACGAGGAGGAGGTCGTTTTGGAAGATCTAGACCCAAGTGTTCTTATTGTCACAAACTTGGACACACTCGTGAAATGTGCTATTCCTTACATGGTCGTCCACCCAAAAATGCTTACATTGCTCAGACCGAGACTCCAGGTAACCAAGGATTTTCTTTATCTAAAGAAGAATATAATGAGCTCCTTCAGTATCGAGCAAGTAAGCAGACATCTCCACAAGTAGCCTCAGTTGCTCAGACTGATACTTCTGTTTCTGGTAATTCTTTGCTTGTGTTTCCCAGTCTAGCACTCTTGGCCCATGGGTCATGGACTCCGGCGCTTCTGATCACATCTCTGGTAATATATCACTTTTGTCAAATATTGTATATTCACAGTCTCTTCCCACTGTTACTTTAGCCAATGAGCACTCTTGGCCCATGGGTCATGGACTCCGGCGCTTCTGATCACATCTCTGGTAATATATCACTTTTGTCAAATATTGTATATTCACAGTCTCTTCCCACTGTTACTTTAGCCAACGGATGTCAAACTAAGGCAAAAGGAGTTGGACAAGCTAATCCCTTGTCTTCTATCACCCTAGATTCCGTTCTTTATGTCCCTGGATGTCCTTTTAGTCTTGCATCTGTTAGTCGTTTGACTCGTGCCCTCCATTGTGGTATATATTTTATTGACGATTCTTTTATTATGCAGGACCGCAGTACGGGACAGACAATTGGTACAGGACGTGAATCAGAAGGCCTTTACTACCTTAACTCACTCAGTCCTTCCACAACATGTCTAGTTACAGATCCTCCAGATCTAATCCACAGACGTTTAGGACATCCGAGTTTATCCAAACTTCAGAAGATGGTGCCTAGTTTATCTAGTTTGTCTACATTAGATTGTGAGTCGTGTCAACTTGGGAAACATACCCGAGCCTCCTTTTCGCGTAGTGTTGAGAGTCATGCAGAGTCTGTCTTCTCCTTAGTTCATTCTGATATATGGGGTCCTAGTAGAGTCAGTTCATCCTTGGAATTTCATTATTTTGTCAGTTTCATTGATGATTATTCAAGATGTACTTGGCTTTTCTTAATGAAAGATCGTTCTGAGTTATTTTCTATATTCCAGAGTTTCTGTGCTGAAATCAAAAACCAATTTGGTGTTTCTATTCGCATTTTTTGCAGTGATAATGCCTTAGAATATTTATCTTCTCAATTTCAGCAGTTTATGACTTCTCAGGGAATTATTCATCAGACATCTTGTCCTTATACCCCTCAGCAAAATGGGGTTGCTGAGAGAAAGAACAGGCACCTTATTGAGACTGCTCGCACACTTCTAATTGAATCTCGTGTTCCGTTGCGTTTTTGAGGCGATGCAGTTCTCACAGCTTGTTATTTGATTAATCGGATGCCTTCATCTCCCATCAAGAATCAGATTTCGCATTCAGTATTGTTTCCCCAGTCACCCTTGTATTCTCTTCCACCTCGTGTTTTTGGGAGCACGTGTTTTGTTCATAACTTAGCCCCTGGGAAAGATAAGTTAGCTCCTCGTGCTCTCAAGTGTGTCTTCCTTGGTTATTCTCGTATTCAGAAGGGATATCGTTGTTATTCTCCAAATCTTCGTAGGTACCTTATGTCAGCTGACGTCACATTTTTTGAGTCTAAACCTTTCTTTACCTCTGCTGACCACCATGATATATCTGAGGTCTTACCTATACCGACCTTTGAGGAGTTTACTATAGCTCCTCTTCCACCTTCGACCACAGAGGTTTCATCCATACCAACCGTTGAGGAGTCTAGTGTTGTTCCCCCTAGTTCCCCATCCACAGGAACACCACTCTTGACTTATCATCGTCGTTTGCGTCTTCCATCAGGCCCAACTGGTTCTCGTCCTGCACCTGACCCTGCTCCTGCTGCGGACCCTGCTCCTAGTACACCGATTGCACTTCGGAAAGGTATACGGACCACACTTAACCCTAATCCTCATTATGTCGGTTTGAGCTATCATCGTCTGTCATCTCCCCATTATGCTTTTATATCTTCTTTGTCCTTGGTTTCCATCCCTAAGTCTACAGGTGAAGCGTTGTCTCATCCAGGATGGCGACAGGCTATGAGTGACGAGATGTCTGCTTTACATACAAGTGGTACTTGGGAGCTTGTTCCTCTTCCCTCAGGTAAATCTACTGTTGGTTGTCGTTGGGTTTATGCAGTCAAAGTTGGTCCCGATGGACAGATTGATCGACTTAAGGCCTGTCTTGTTGTCAAAGGATATACTCAGATATTTGGGCTCGATTACAGTGATACCTTCTCTCCCGTGGCTAAAGTGGCTTCAGTCCGCCTTTTTCTATCCATGGCTGCGGTTCGTCATTGGCCTTTCTATCAGCTGGACATTAAAAATGCCTTTCTTCACGGTGATCTTGAGGATGAGGTTTATATGGAGCAACCACCTGGTTTTGTTGCTCAGGGGGAGTCTCGTGGCCTTGTATGTCGCTTGCGTCGGTCACTTTATGGTCTAAAGCAGTCTCCTCGAGCCTGGTTTAGTAAGTTCAGCACGGTTATCCAGGAGTTTGGCATGATTCGTAGTGAAGCTGATCACTCTGTGTTTTATCGGCACTCTGCTTCAAGTCTCTGTATTTATCTGGTAGTCTATGTTGATGATATTGTTATTACTGGCAATGATCAGGATGGTATTACCAATCTGAAGCAGCATCTCTTCCAGCACTTCCAAACTAAGGATCTAGGCAGATTGAAGTACTTTCTAGGTATTGAGGTTGCCCAGTCTAGCTCAGGTATTGTTATTTCTCAAAGAAAATATGCTTTAGACATTCTTGAGGAGACGGGGATGATAGGTTGCAGACCTGTTGACACTCCGATGGATCCGAATTCTAAACTTATGCCAGGACAGGGGGAGCCGCTTAGCGATCCTTCAAGCTATAGGCGGCTGGTTGGTAAATTAAATTATCTCACAGTGACTAGACCTGACATTTCTTATCCTGTGAGTGTTGTAAGTCAGTTTATGAATTCTCCTTGTGATAGTCATTGGGATGCAGTTGTCCGCATTATTCGATATATAAAATCGGCTCCAGGCAAAGGGTTAATCTTTGAGGATCGAGGTCATGAGCAGATCATTGGATACTCAGATGCTGATTGGGCAGGATCACCTTCAGATAGACGTTCTACGTCTGGATATTGTGTTTTAGTAGGAGAAAATTTGGTGTCCTGGAAGAGCAAGAAACAGAATGTAGTTGCTCGGTCTAGTGCAGAAGCAGAATATCGAGCAATGGCTATGGCAACATGTGAGCTAGTCTGGACCAAACAATTGCTCAAGGAGTTGAAATTTAGTGAAATCAGTCGGATGGAACTTGTGTGCGATAATCAAGCTGCCCTTCATATTGCATCAAATCCGGTGTTCCATGAGAGAACTAAACACATTGAGATTGATCGTCACTTCGTCAGAGAAAAGATACTTTCAGGAGAGATTGCTACAAAGTTTGTGAGGTCGAATGATCAACTTGCAGATATTTTCACCAAGTCCCTCACTGGTCCTCGTATTGGTTATATATGTAACAAGCTCGGTACATATGATTTATGCACCTGCTTGAGGGGGAGTGTTAGTTTACAGCATGTATATAGTGTAGTATTGTCCCACATTGGTAGAAGAATAGTATGTCCTTGTATAGTATAGCTATAAATAAGGACCTCTTGTATTGTATTGATCATCCAATATCAATAACATATTTTCTCCCGTGCCTTCTCACAACACTCATATTTTACCTGTCCACTTTGCACCAAAAGTATAACAGAAAGGAAAGGGAACACATCACTCTTGACAAGGATCTCTCTACACCTTCAAATATCTCCTCTTCATTTCCCCATGATAACCAAAAAATGTAAAAAGGTGCAAATCTCCGTAGCCTCTTCCTACTACTCTCTAGTTGTGCAATATCCAGCTAGACAATATTTCCACATCTATGCTTGAAGACCACGTATATGTTATATGTACACACACACACACACACACTATATATATATGTTGCGGAAATGTGGGCAACTTGGAAACTGCAATCGGGTCAAAAATAATGTCGGATATAAATACACACACACACATATATGTATATATGTATGTGTGTATATAGATACATACATACATGTGTGTGCGTGTGTGTGTGTGAGTATCCGATATTTTTTTTGACCCGATTGCAGTTTCCAACTTGCCCACATTTCTGCAACTGTGCATCGAAGCACCTTACTACACCTTTAGGATCGCATATATCATACCCACAATTTCGACGCGCATTAATAATGAAGTAGAGGGCAGTTAGTGTCCTCCCCATTTCTTTTGCACATGCAACACCATCTAACCACGAAGGATTTCCTCCTCTAAGGTTGTCTGCTGTCTAAATGAATCCCCCCCCCCCCCCCAAATGTCACACACCATGTGAAGAATACCACCTTTTTTGGGTTCCTCAATTTCCGCAATGTTTCCAACACAGGGCTATGAACTCGCGTGCAAAATGAGGTGGCAATTGAAAGACTTAATATGAACTTCAAAAGCATTCCTCTCCAAATCATACTGTCCACTTCCCTGAACTGTGCATTGCCTATTTGAATTTCAGTTTGAGTCTAGCTTCTATATCCTTATTGCTTTCCATTGTTTGTTTGTTATCTACATACTCTTTCCGCCATCACTTCATACCAGAGCTTTGGTGAGGGTAAGTATTCTTTATTCACCAGCTCCATTCATTTGAGTCCATTTGATTTTATTTTTTTTTAAATGAAGTTTCGAAAAATGATGGAATTATGAGGGTGTATTGTTAGGTTCAGTGTTTAGCCTTATATTTCATGTTTCGCCTCATGTGGGATATGTTTGAGTCTATTTGGGGATTTGATCAAAATTTCAAAGTCTGAAAGTTCTTGCCAGAAATCAGTTGTACCATTCAGTTAGTTTTGTTCTAGAAAGATTCAGAATTCCATCCAAAGAACAACTGTGGTTACAGCCTCCTGACCGTGGTTGCAGCATTATAGAAATTCCCCAACAACCCTTTTGGACAGCTACACACCTTCCACGAGCAACCGCACCCCTTTTAGCAAAATTTGTCCTGACGATTCAGAATCATCCAGCATACAACCGTGATTGCAGTTCGTGTTCAGAGATTGCAACATTAGTAAGATTGCTAACATTCCGATCGCAGTGACCAAGCTGCGAACGCAACATATCTTGAGTCTGAGTTCCAGTACCTCCGTCTTTCAGCTGACTGCTCTAAACTTTATTTTTTGTGAAGCTGAAGTGTGTTTTGATGTAACTTGCTTTTCTTTAATTTCATACCATTCTTAATCATCAACATTCAAAGTTCTCACTACTTTCATATAGTAATAAGATCTTAACAATGTTGCTAGTGCTTCTGTGAGCACTTTTTCATTTTCTGCCTCTTATTTTAGCCTCTATTTAATTTCATTGTGAATTTGTTGGTTCCCGTCAGTTTGCTTTAGTTGTACTTCTTTGTTGAACATAAACTCTATTCCCAAGCCGAAGTAAAAAGATAACTGGTGAGCTACTTGTTGAGTTTGTTTACAACTTTTGGTATACACCAACCGCAGTAAAGGCTTGAGCGGTGAGACCAAAAGAGTGACAACAAAAGCCAATCTAAGAGTGGTACACGAGCGTTTGTGTGACCATTCTTGAGAGATACACTTGAGTGTGAACGCGAGGCCCTTATAACTTTAATTGTTTTTGTTTTTTTCTGGAAACATGTTTCATCTAGATGAAGATGAGTTGGAAGAGTGCCTCAAGAAAAATAGGGAGCTTGATGAAAGATGGATGCAATATCAAAAAGGGAAATTCATACATGAAAAACTTTTGAAAGACCATTTGAAGGAGCTTGGAACTCCATACAAGCTAAAGAACCATGACCACAGAGGATGATGAGGTAAGGCTCTAATGGTTCAAGTTGCATATCGGGGGGGGGGGGGGGGTGCTGTGTTCCAAATTCTAAGGCTTCTTCACGCTTAATGAAAAACCTATGCAAGTGGCAATACTAGAGATTGTCCTACTTGACACAAGGCAAAGGCGGTGAAGTTACCTCAAGCCGCCAGCCCGCCATGTTCACGGTAATGATTGTATACCACAAGGGAAACTTGAAAGTCAGGTTCAAGGAAGCATGGCTATCTTCTCTTCGATTTCATTAGAAAGTGCGTAAATGCTTTAAGTGTCACAAAGAAGGCTGCATTGCATTTTCTTGCACTAAATGGAAACAAATGAGAAAGAATAACAACAGACTTGTTGGTGATATGCCTAGGAGGAATTAAATGTGAAGCTTCTCATGAAGATTCTTCACCTGAAGTCACTTGTGGTTCTAGGAAACTAGAGGTTGCAACACCACGGCGTCAGCCTAAGTGTGGCTAACAAAGGTAAATTGAATTTGTGGGAGTAATTTAAGGTAAAACAAATAAATCTAACTCTTCGTTTTTGTTTAGTGAGCTTGAGTGTGTTGAGAGTTTAGGTGTTAATCATACTTATTATGAACATAATGAGTCTTTATTTTGCATCCAATGTTTCTATTTCTTATGAGCTTAAATTGTCACAAAGTAGTGATGCCGTTGTATTTGAGCCTAATAGGAGTGAGGATGCACATAGAGTTGATTGCACATTTGCATATATTATGGTGCGTGACTCTCAGAATGCAAATTGCCAAACTGTATCTTAGAGTGCTTGTAATTCTATTGATCATATATCTTTTCTTACTCATAGAGATGCAATTGTTGATGAGCTGTCATTAGAGAATGAACCTAAGTTTATCGAGCCTAATTTTTTCAAAAGTATCCTCTTGTGATGATAGTCCTTTTTTTACATGATAGTCTTGAGTAGATGCAAAGTGAAACATGTAGAATTGTTTATTTAGTTAGTCAAAGAATTGAAGATGAATGTCTCTTTTCTAGTGCGTTAAGAGTGCTAATGAAAAATCTTTTGTGGGCATGAAGTATAATTGTGGCACTGGTTTTGAAATTGAGCGAAGTCTTGTGATGATTCATTGCAAGTAGCGGCTAAGCTGATCCTTATAAGCTGCCCTACTCTTGAGTTAGTACATTTCTAGTTGAAGATCGTGGTCCTTTTGAACCTGAACGTGATAGGCAACCTTCTTGACTTCATGACTGCTTCCTTGCATCATGATGAATTGACCCCTTGTCGAAGCTTTAAAGTGTATAACAATTCATCATGGAAAATTGAGTGCAAAGATTGTGATGAGCAAATGTGGATTCTCCCAATGCTCAAGAAAGTTCTAGAGTGGACGAGCAAGATAATCCTTGTTGAACATAATATATATACATTGCATGTATATATTCATGTTGTGCAATATCTAGAGAATTGGGGGTAGGAATAATTTTGGCATGTACAAAATGGTATACCTAATACATTAAGCCTACCTAGTCCCTTCATTTTGATGAGTTCATGCACGATGCATTTTGCAGATATATTGGAGATTATGACATTCCTTGTGATGTGATGTGCACACGTTGCTTAGAGGAGCGTCTACTCCATCTAGAACGATTGGGTTATGTGTATTAATAATACACGGGAAAATTATATTATTGATGTTAATTGTAATACAATGAACCCTATTTATAAGTACACATAATATATAGCCTACTCCTATTACCTATGGGACTAGGACTAATTACATATATATTCACATAGTTATTCTAACACTCCCCCTCAAGCTGGTGCATACAAATCATATGTACCAAGCTTGTTACATATATAACTAATACGAGGACCACTGAGGGACTTGGTGAAAATATCTGCAAGCTGATCATTCGACTTCACAAATTTTGTAGTAATATCTCCTGAGAGTATCTTTTCTCTGACGAAATGACAGTCAATCTCAATATGTTTAGTTTTCTCATGGAACACCGGATTCGATGCAATATAAAGGGCAGCTTGATTATCACACACAAGTTTCATTTGGCTGATCTCACCAAATTTCAACTCCTTGAGCAACTGTTTGATCCAAACTAGCTCACATGTTGCCATAGTCATTGCTCGATATTCTACTTCTGCACTAGACTGAGCAACGACATTCTGTTTCTTACTCTTCCAAGACACCAAGTTACCTCCTACTAAAATACAATATCCAGACGTAGAACGTCTATCAGAAGGTGATCCTGCCCAATCAGCATCTGAGTATCTAACGATCCGCTCATGGCCTCGATCCTCAAACAATAGTACTTTGCCTGGAGCTAATTTTATATACCGAAGAATGCGGACAACTGCATCCCAATGACTATCACAGGGGAGAATCCATAAACTGACTTACAACACTCAAAGGAAAGGAAATGTCAGGTCTAGTCACTGTGAGGTAATTTAATTTACCAACCAGCCACTTATATCTTGCAGGATCGCTAAGCGGCTCCCCCTGCCCTGACAGAAGTTTAGAATTCGGATCCATAGGAGTGTCAACAGGTCTACAACCTGTCATTCCTGTCTCCTTAAGAATGTCTAAGGCATACTTCTGTTGTGAGATCACAATAGACTGAGCGACCTCAATACCCAGAAAATACTTTAATCTGCCCAGATCCTTAGTCTGAAACTGCTGAAAGAGATGTGGCTTCAACTCAGTAATATCATCCTGATCATTGCCGGTGATAACAATATCATCAACATAAACCACTAGATAAATACAGAGATTTGAAGCAGAATGCCGATAAAACACAGAGTGATCAGCTTCATTACAAGTTATGCCAAACTCCTGAATAACTGTGCTGAACTTACCAAACCAGACTTGAGGAGACTGCTTTAAACCATAAAGTGACCGGCGCAAGCGACATACAAGGCCGCGAGACTCCCCCTAAGCAACAAACCCAGATGGTTGCTCCATATAAACTTCATCTTCAAGGTCACCGTGTAGAAAAGCATTCTTAATGTCCAGCTGATAGAGAGGCCAATGGCGAACAACAACCATGGATAGAAAAAGGCGGACTGATGCTATCTTAGCCACGGGAGAGAAGGTATCACTGTAATCGAGCCCAAATATCTGAGTATATCCCTTGGCAACAAGACGGGCCTTAAGTCGATCAACCTTGCCATCCGGACCAACCTTGACTGCATAAACCCAACGACAACCAACAGTAGATTTACTTGAAGGAAGAGGAACAAGCACCCAAGTACCACTCGTATGTAAAGCAGACATCTCGTCAATCATAGCTTGTCGCCATCCTGGATGAGACAATGCTTTACCTGTAGACTTAGGGATGGAAACAGAGGACAAAGAACATATAAAAGCATAATGGGGTGATGACAGACGATGATAACTTAAACCGACATAATGGGGATTAGGATTAAGTGTGGTCCGTATACCTTTCCAAAGTGCAATTGGTGTACTAGGAGACAAGTCCGCAGTAGGAGCAGGGTCAGGTGCAGGACGTGAATCGGCTGGGCCTGATGCTGGGCGCGGACGATGATGATAAGTCAAGAGTGGTGTTCCAGTGGCGGGGGATCTAGGAGAAGCAACACTAGACTCCTCAACGGTTGGGGATCTAGGAGGAGCAACACTAGACTCATCAACGGTTGGTATAGGTACGACTTCTGTGGTTGAAGGTGGAGGAGGAGCTATAGTAAGCTCCTCAAAGGTCGGTATAGGTAAGATCTCAGATATATCAAGTTGGTCAGAAGTGGCAAAGAAAGGTTTAGACTCAAAAAATGTGACGTCAGCTGACATAAGGTACCTACGAAGATCAGGTGAGTAACAACGATATCCCTTCTGAACATGAGAATAACTAAGGAAGACACACTTGAGAGCACGAGTAGCTAACTTATCTTTCCCAGAGGCTACGAAACATGTGCTCCCAAAAATACGAGGGGGAAGAGAGTACAAGGGTGACTGGGGAAACAATACTGAATACAGAATCTGATTCTGGATGGGAGATGAAGGCATCCGATTAATCAAATAACAAGCTGGGACAACTGCATCGTCCCAAAAACGCAACGGAACACGAGATTCAATGAGAAGTGTGCGAGCAGTCTCAATGAGGTGCCTATTCTTTCTCTCTGCAACCCCATTTTGCTGAGGGTATAAGGACAAGATGTCTGATGAATAATTCCCTGAGAAGTCATAAACTGCTGAAACTGAGAGGATATATATTCTAAGGCATTATCACTGCGAAAAGTACGAATAGACACACCGAATTGATTTTTGATTTCAGCACAAAAATTCTGGAATATAGAAAACAACTCAGAACGATCTTTCATTAAGAAAAGCCAAGTACATCTTGAATAATCATCAATGAAACTAACAAAATAACGAAATCCCAAGGTTGAACTGACTCTACTAGGACCCTATATATCAGAATGAACTAAAGAGAAAACAGACTCTGCATGACTCTCAACACTACGCGGAAAGGAGGCTCGGGTATGTTTCTCAAGCTGACACGACTCACAATCTAATGTAGACAAACTAGACAAACTAGGCACCATCTTCTGAAGCTTGGATAAACTCGAATGTCCTAAACGTCTGTGAATTAACTTTGGAGGATCTGTAACTAGAAATGCTTTGGAGGGATTGAGTGAGTTAAGGTAGTAAAGACCTTCTGATTCACGCCATGTGCCAATCGTCTGTCCCGTACTACGGTCCTGCATAATAAAAGAATCATCAATAAAATATATACCACAATGGAGGGCACGAGTCAAACGACTAACAGATGCAAGACTAAAAGAACGGCCAGGGACATAAAGAACAGAATCTAGAGTGACAGAAGATAAGGGATTAGCTTGTCCAACTCCTTTTGCTTTAGTTTGAAATCCATTGGCTAAAGTAACATTGGGAAGAGACTGTGAATACACAATATTCGACAAAAGAAATTTATTACCAGAGATATGATCAGAAGCGCCTAAGTCCATGACCCATGGTTCAAGAGTACTAGACTAGGAAACACAAGCAAAAGAATTACCAGCAACAGAAGTATCAGTCTGAGCAACCGAGGCTACTTGTGGAGATGTCTGCTTACTTGCTCGATATTGAAGGAACTCATTATATTCTCCTTCAGATAAAGAAAATCCTTAGTTACCTGTAGTCTCGGTTTGAGCAATATAAGCATTTTTGGATGGTCAACCATGTAAAGAATAGCACACTTCACGAGTGTGTCCAAGTTTATGACAATAAGAACACTTGTGTCTAGATCTTCCAAAACGACCTCCTCCTCGTCTATTCTCCATAGTTTGAGATGCCCGATTTTCCATTGTCTGGGATGCGAGAACAGAGTCAAGTGTCTGTGATGAGATCACTGGGTGACTTGGTGCTGCAACAAGGCGAAGTAATCGAGAGAATAATTCATCAACTGTAGGGACAGTGGACTAGCCAAAATCTGGTCACGTACTGAATCAAGGTCATTAGGAAGTCCAGCGAGTGTAAGAACTAGAAACATCTTTTGTCGTTGCTCTTGTTGCTTTTCAATACTAGCGGAAACTGGCATCAACTTCTCAAATTCTTCCATGATTGCTTGTACTTGTCCCAAGTAAGTAGACATATTCTATTCATGTTTCTTCAAGCTTGTCATTCGCGATATCACATCATATAAACGAGATATGTCATTAGTGTATAAAGTACGAGCCTTTTCACAAACTAAATAACATGTCTGGAATGGACGGAACAAGGGCATCAACTTGGAATCACTAGAACGCCACAGGATACTACATAACTGAGCATCGACCTTCTCCCAAAGTGCTTTGGCCTTTTCATCTCCTTTGCTAGCCCTTTTTGTTAAATGATCTTGAACACCTTGACCTTTATACCACAGTTCGACAGACGAAGCCCAAGCTAAGTAGTTTGAACATCCCATTAAAGGTTCTAAGGTAATCATAATACCGGAACTTCCAGAACCCGTGTTTATAGACCCAAAAGCATAAACTCCCAAAGACATTGTTAGATAGAAAAGAGGTCTAGCAAATTAGCACCAAATAAAACAAAGAATCAACTGTAGTTGCCGGAAAAACATTGTACTGCTGCCGGAAAAAATTTCAAAGTGACCGAAATTAAAAAATAAAATTATGGGTAGGCTCGGAATTTGAAGGCGATCCAACTGTTCTGAAGAAATTTCGTCAAAAAGTGGCCGGAAAGTGCTCCACGCGCCGGCGTGTGGAGTAGATCTCACCGGAAAAGCAAACCTCTGATCGGCGCGTGGCGGCGCGTGAGATGTCGGCAGCCGAAGCTGTTTGTTGGGGTTTGGTCGCCGGGGGTTGGGGGACCTTGTGGTGGTGTTGGTTTTTGCACAACACCGATGGAAAGTGGTTTGACGAAAAACAACCCTAAAAAGGTCGCCGGAATTGAAGCACGACGACTTTTTCGGCTGGGTTTTCTTTCCCGGATGTTTTCCCGCTCGATACCATGTGAGAAATAATACACGGAAAAATTATATTATTGATGTTAATTGTAATGCAATGAACCCTATTTATAAGTACACATAATATATAACCTACTCCTATTACCTATGGGACTAGGACTAATTACATATATATTCACATAGCTATTCTAACAGGTTAAAAGGATGCATGGTCATTATCTTGTTTAATTTTACTTAGTACATTCTTAACCTTGGGGGAATATTTACCAATTCTGGAATCTTCCTCCTGTTGCTAGATTCGAATTCAAGGACTAATTCTTTTCAAATGGGAGGGAATCGTAGCAACCAAGGATCAAACAATCCACTTCCAGTGGTTTCCTAGCTGAATTGTTGAGTCCCTAGAGGAATGAAGGCCTTTAAGGATGAGAAAAGGTCAGCTTTTGGCAGCTTGGGGAAAAAAGAGCTGTGATCGCAGTCCAACTACATCAGGTCCTGGACAGAAACTGAATAAGGACTGCAAGTGTAGGAGGCCAAGCTGCAATCACAGCATAACAGCATATTTCCAATCCTTGAATAGCTTCTGAAGAAGAGCTACAATCGCAGCACCTCCACAGAAATCGCAGCAATAATGAATCCGGACAGACATAGGCTATTTTTAGCTCGGGGCTTTGGTACTAGCCTTTTTAGCTAACCTTTTTTTTTTTTTTTGGTTTTTTTAGCTTACTTTAAGCAGCTAGTTCTTATCCATTATCAGTAGCTTGGTTATTTTGTATGAATTCCACTGTGAAGATTAAAGGTGTGATATCTATTATTGTGATTAAAACTTTCCTGGAATCTTGCTTGTGAATCCCATTCCACTTGAGGGTGTCTGATAGCTGTGGTTCTTATTGGATTCCATAAGGAGGTAATTTTGGGTTTATTTCCAAGCATTGCTTATTTGAATTTTAATATGTGTCTAACTTATATCTCTTTGTTGCTTTCTTTTGTTTGTTTGTTATTTTTATATCGTTTCAGCCATCACTTCCCGAGGCAGACGAACTTGGAAAGTTGTCTTTCAGTATGTTGTCACTGCACCATATATCAAGCCAAAAACCATACTCTGTTTCCGTTCCCAACGAATAGCCAATAAACTTTCAGAAGTCTCATTTCTCCTTCATTAAGCCTCTCCACAGGCTCAACTATAGAAGGTGGTCACATCCTTTGAGAACCAACCAAATTGGCTGTTACCGTACTTACACAGTAATCACCTTTCTCCACATCGCTCTTTCCGCATTAGCATATCACCATAGCCACTTCCCCAACAGTGTATAAATAAATATCCTCAATCACCGAATACACAACCATTTTGTATAGGACTCCAGAATTTCTCCATATAAAAAAAAAATGACAGTCACAATTTATGTCATACAGGAAATCCCTCATCATCTTCTCAAGGCTTTTGCAAAAGTGAAGCATGAATGGAGGATAAGGACGTATAGCAGGTACGAATGCTTGATAGCATTGCCTTTATCAAGGACTCGTATGTTAACTGTTTCTTAAAAGTTCCCAAAACAGAATTAGTATTTGGTAAGAGTTTTCATTAGTCTGAACTATCCATCAATGCACACACAATCACATGCAAGCATCAGGGGTGGGGGGGAAGAGAGATGCTGAATCGAAAAAGGTATTCCACTTACCACTACAACATGTGGAGCTAAACTACTAAATGAGTTCTCGAAGCCATAATAAACTGCAATAACAGAGAAATTCAACTTTCATTTTGAATATAACATGCAATTGAGCACCATTAAAATTTAAGGGAGTAGTCTATGTACCAGTAAGAATATCTATAACCCGTAGTTCTTTCAGGCGGCCAGCTAGCACTAGTCCAATAGCAACTGTCCCATATAAACAGAGAAGAAAATGCCTGCAGATACGTGTTGAAAATTACAGGATAGTCAATGTAAAAGTCTCATCAACTTGGTCAGCAGTGTTAAATACAAAATCCTTCATAATGAAAGTTGAATCTTATGTTATTCACATACATATTTTTCACGAGCATGTGAAGTGAAGAGTAAAGACAGTGTCAAGATTAAACATACAAAAAAAGAACTCTCTCTAATAAGTCCTTATTTGGCAGAACTTTTTCACAATGACTTACGACTAAAAAGTACTTTCTTCAACAAGAATAAAGAGATCGGATGAGTTCAGGAATTAGGACAAGCTGTTGAAATTTCTATCTAGATTAGCTTTAATAAATGCTCTCAAGAAGCCAAGTTTAAAGAATCATTTCTCCACTAATGTTGTATCTCTCTCTTTTGCTCTGTGTGTTTTTTCAGTTTCTTAAAAAGCTCTTCTGCAGAAGAAACAGCTATTTACGTTTTCTGTTTTTTCCTGATATGTAATAAGTTCAAACAATGGCAACAATTGCATGAGTATTTCTCCAGGAGGAGTAGCAATAAAAGTGATCAAGTTCCACAAAGGTTAGCCAATAATATATGCTAGTGATGTGGTCTCATTTGCTGTGGTGGGAGTGGGAGTGGGGGGTTGGGGGGGAGGAAACGTGAGTATCCCCTATCCCCTTCCAAGGTTATGCAAAAATTAACAAGAAACTTCCATTGTGAAAAGGGAGAGTAAACAGCAAATATCCCCTATCAAAAAGGGCAATTCTTCACAGTGCATTGAAGGGTTGGTACCATGGATAAAAAGATGTTTCATCTCACGCCTTTGATGAAAAAAAACCATTACAATGACCTAAATGGTTTTTTTTGTAAAAAGAAAATAGAGAGATACTCAAAAATCTCACTTCAATAATCTAACCGCTATTCTACAATCAAAAGCACTGTGTAACATCTGAAGTTGACTGCAACAAAAACCATTTTAGATTTTGAAAGAACGCAGACTATCCACACATTCTTCTCATGGTGCTATATGCAGTTGCAGAAGCCTGTTTTCCTAAAGCCTTATTTCAGATGATGACTTCCTATGAGAATTACATCTCCCGTCCATATTTCAGAAATCATTTTATGAATGTGTATTGCATTTTCTCAAACTATTTCTCATGCATTTTTCTGAACCCAACTCACTCTACCTGTCCCCAGCATCTTTCTATTACTACCATGTTAACACAAGGTTAAATTAACACAGAAGACTAGTAAACAATGGTAAGATTTCTTTTTTTAAAAAAAAAAAAAATTGTAACTGCGCATGATACACCCCACTGCCTGTCCCAGGCCCCGGCAGTAGTGCAAGAAATTCGTGTATGCGATCAGACCTTAAACAGAAAGACCAATCAGTATCATTTGCTCACCAGAGAAGAAAAGCCATAAAGTATCTGGTGTTTCTCTCGCCTATGCAATTGTTCTGCAGTGATATTGAGAAACAGTATGAAAACCATAAGAACATATACAGTGAACATAGTGTTGATATAGAGTTAACTTGTATATATCTGAGAGATGGAAAAAAAATGGGAGAAAATAACAAACCATCCATCCACAATGATGATCAAATCGAGCGACACAGCGATCACAAATGCTGCAGTGCTTTGACCTAGCAGGTCTGCTAGGAGAGGAAATAATGTTTAATTAGCTAGAGCCGTAAACTAGAGCATCAGAGCTTTAAACAGAAGAAACACACTCACTTTGGAATCTTGCAGGTTGGACATTCCTTTTCTGAGAATATAATATTGTCATAGGGATAAGCAGATAGATACTGCGAAACATTCTCAATATTTACAGTTCCTGGGTCAGAAAAGCTAGTCAATAGAAAGAGTAGAATACCCCCTCCAACTGCCAACAAGCTCGTGTACCTGCAATTTTATGTAATCTCTGTGGAATTCAAGTACATATATCTCGATAGTCCACCAAACTAGTCAAGCGTTTTTTTCTTTTTTGGATAATGGTAAAAGTCTGCAAAGATAGTCAAGTTACAAACAAACTGATGCATATGAGAGCAACGTAAAACACAAAGATTCAACAGTACCTGTGCACTTCACCTAAGTAATACCCAGGAATGTACTTAAAGGCTGACTGCACAATAAAGTAGTAACTGGCTCCAATTATCCCCAAATAAATGAGCTGCGTTTAGTAACAGACAATTTTCAAATAAAATTTCTCCATATTCACAAAAGAACAAGCAACATGGAAACAGAAGAAACTTAAAAAACAAGGCAACTCTCATTGAGTCTCTCAAAGACTAGCCCCATTTCCAACGTAAGTACTACTGAATGCTGTTATTGTCATTTCAAATGATCCTCTTTGGAATGGAAGTTTCATTATTTGCCATCATTTAGTATTTCAACATTTGAAAAGCATACAGAAAATTTGTGAATATTAATGATACACTATGAGATCTACTTTTACACCTCTAAGAGCAATTTTAAATTATCCAATCTAGTGCAAGTAAATAGCTCTGACTCCACATCTTGTACTAAACTTAGAAATAAGAATATGTATTCTGAGTACATGCCTAGATATCATGAATCATGGTGCTAAACTCTTTTTTGTTCAATAGAAATACAGGCAAGACATCTCTAATTAGAATGGCAACAGTATTTAACATGCATTAAGCGACTATCAGAGAAAAGATTGTAGGCATCTATTTTACAGAAGACAGAGATGGACAAAGTGTGAAAAGAGGGCTCTCCTCCTCTCTAGAAGTCTAGCTGCCTTAGACAACGAACGTCAAACTTCTTTCGGGAAAAACCAGGATTTTCTATCATTTTAGGTTATTCCTGGTTCTTTATTATTTGTTGTGTCATTCGCTTCCATTACCCTATTACATTGCTGTTGCTATTGCTTGTTGCTTTATTTTTACTGTTACTTGAGCCGAGGGTCTATCGAAAACAGTCTCTCTACCTTTATAGGGTAGGGGTAAGGTCTACGTACACACTGCCCTCCCCAAACCCTACTTATGAGATTAAACTGGATTTTTTATTGTTGTTGTATAAGCTAGTGTTTTCAATCTATAGAGTAACTTAAGCCAACCTCTTGCAGAAAAGCAGGGTAAGGCTGCGTACGATAGACCCTTGTGGTCCGCCCCTTCCCCGGACCCCGCGCATAGCGGGAGCTTAGTGCACCGGGCTGCCCTGCCCTTTTAGAGTAACTTAAGCCTATTTCTACAACAACAAGAATGTAAATTAATTCGTCGAACAATAAATCTTGATCAAATGGCAAATAAATTTAAAGTGGCGAGCTGTCAATTCTATGTTTGGATAGTGAATGTAATTCCCAGAAATATAAAACAATTTTCTCATTTCAGTGCATAAGGTTCTGATGTAAGAAGCACTTTTTGGATGCTTGTCCGGTGGAACGATTTGCAACGATCCCGCCAGTCGTTTTGTATATTTGAGTATCGTTTCCAATTTGATGCTTCTCGTGTGCTAGGTTGTTGTTCTGTGACTTGCAGTGATGGTTGGTTTGGTTCCGGGAAGGTTTTGGAGTGAATTGGAATACTTAGTTCCCATTTTGGAAGCTTAAGTTATAAGAGTTGACCAAAGTTTGACTTTTGTGTAAACGACCTCGGATTCGTGTTTTGATAGTTCCAATAGATTCGTATGGTGATTTTGGACTTAGGCGTATGTCCACATTGTATTTGGAGGTTCCTAGAATGATTTAGCTCTAATTACGGAAATTGGCAATTTTGAAGGTTTAGAAAGTTCACAAGTTTGATCTTGAGTTGACTTTGAGGTTATCGGGTTCGGATTGTTATTCCGGGACTTGGAATAGGTCTATTTCGTCATTTGGAACGTGTGTTTAGTTTCATTCCGAGTTGGTTTGGTATGAATCGGACACTTGGTTGTGGAATTTGAAGTTCTTGAACTTGAAGGCTTGCATGGTGTGTTTTGGTGTTTCATTCTTGGTTATGGATGTTATTTTGATGTCTTGAGCTCATGAGCGAGTTCGTACAAGGTTTATAAACTTGTGTGGATGTTTGGTGTGGGGCCCGAAGGGCTCGGGCGAGTTTCAGATTGATTTCGGATTGGTTTTGGGAAAGCTTCAGGTTTGCAGGTGTTGCAGACATCACAATTGCGATCATCACAATTGCGATGGTCCACTCGCAATTGCGAAGGTCCATAATTGCGAAGTCATGATCGCATTTGCGATGGGTGCCTCAGAAGGCCAGCTTCGTATTTGCGAAACTGGTATCGCAATTGCGACATCTGCATTTGTGAATGGAGTATCGCATTTGCGACACTTGGTCGCATTTGCGAGAACTGAAGCTGAGGGATCCAGTTCGCATTTGCGAGCCATTTCTCGCATTTGCGAGGCTCCCAATTGCGAACCCCTGGTCTCATTTACAACTTCTGCAGCTGACTATATTGGAGGAATTTCGGGACTTAGACCCATTATCTCATGTTTTGAACCCTAGACTTGGAGATGGCTGATTTTTTAAGAGAATTTCCACACAAGGCTTTGGGGCAAGTGATTTCTACTTAATTTTGATATTATATCTTGTTTTCCTATGGATTATTACACCTAGATTATGGGATTTGGAAGAGAATATTGGGGGATCTTGACTATGTTTTCCAAAAATGAAAAATGGGGATTTGGTAGTCGATTTGGACTCGAATTGGAATCTAATTACATATTTGAACACGTAGGGTTATGGCTAGTCGGGATCTACCCCTTCAGGGGCGGATGCACGTTGGTTGAAGCGGTGTCACGTGACACCGCTTCGTCGGAAAATTTTACTAAATATATGTAGAAATAATACATAAGAAAACGTATCAGCATATAAAGTCTTTAAAGTGACACCACTTGCAACGAAGTGCTCCCTGGTTCAATGGTTGAGCGCCTTACTGCCCAATCCATTGTCAATGGTTCGATTCTCGTAGCTTGCATTTTATGTGTTTTAATATTTTTTGAGCTCACCTGAAAGGGTCTAACTAGTAGAATGAACAACAAATAATTTAGTTAGTTACAACAAATATTTGAATGCTTCTACAACAAAGTTATTTTACTAAACTTAAAATCATAGTAACTGTCGGAAAACTATTACTTATTTCTCTACAATTTGCTTTGGGATTGAGCTCGTTGTTGTTCCCATTTAAGTTATCTTCCTACTTTTTTTCTTTTTTTTTTCTTTTTGGTTAGGATTTCTTAATGGTATTCATTGTTTTTCTTTGTGGGCAAAATTCTATGATTTACTCAGAGTTTATTTAATTGATAGTTTAATTTGTAGTTCAGCTTAAATTTACTGGAGATATTTTTATAAAGTGTCTTTCAAGATTTCAAAATTAAATTCAGCATTTCAAAGTCGTCCTTAAAATTTGATCAAAGTTAAAATTTTAACAATTCGAAAATATCAATTAAATGACAATATTGCATTATTAAGAGCATATATTCAAGAAGGTCCTTTTCGACCTCGAAATCACATATTACTATGATTTGAATAGTTTTTCTTCTCCTAAAAGAAATCGTTTTCATGAATTTTTCATTGCTCGCTTCTTTAATAGTGACACCACTTAAGAAATATCCTGCGTACGCCACTATACCCCTTGACTCGGAATTTGACCGTGTGGGCCTGGGGTTAACTTTTGTTGACTTTTTGGAAATTGGGTAAAGATTGAAATTTTATTTTTTGAATTGATTCCTATAATAATGTTTCATGCTATTGATTTGTTTTTGGCAAGATTTGAGCCGGACATTAGGTGATTTTTAAGAGAAAGGCTATTTTTATGGGTTGATTTGGATTTATTGAGGTAAGTATCTTGCCTAACTTTATGTGAGGGAATAACCCTTAGGATTTGGCCTTATTTGCCTAATTGTGTTATGTGTAAAGCGACGTGTACGCGAGGTGACGAGCGTGTACATGGGTGCTATGTGTGGTTTGACTGGATTAGACCTTAGGCTAATAATATGCCTTATTTTGATGACATGCTTTATATGAAACATGTTTAATCATTCTATGACTAAATGAACCTAGTTGCTATAATTGAGTTAGTTGAAGTCATGATTTACATGTTGAACACTCATCTGCATCATTATATTATCAATGTCCTTGTGCACCTTGTTGACGAATTATGAGCATATGTCTTTTGATGATAATTTGGCATATTGCAATGTTATGATCATGGCACATGTGGACATGTTGGGCGGATTGATTGGGTGTTGGCACGAGATCTTTGTCGTGCGATTGTGATGATATTGTGGCACGAGGTCTTTGTCGTGGGATTGTGATGATATTGTGGCAAGAGGTTTTGGCCGTGCGAATTGTGATTATTGTTATGCATGAAGTTGTTGCCGTGCAACGTGTGGATACGGCTCCATCCCCCTATAGTCGCCCTCTCATGTTTCTCTCGTGATGGTGTACACGCGAACTGTGGTATCATGATTGTTGTGATTGATTGTGATGTGTGGAGTATAAATGTGACATTTCACTATTGTTGTCTGGAGTATAAGGATGGCATTTCACTGTTGAAGACGTGTGGAGTATAAGGTGGCATTTCACCGTTGATATTCATGTGGCGGTATAAGGGTGGCATTCCTGATCATGCACATGCGTTTTTTATGCTTTGTCATGCATTTAGACATGTTTCCACTTGTATTTAACATGTTATTCTATGCCTTTGTTATCATTTGAAGATTTTGTTAGTCGGGATGATTTTACCTATGTTGAGTTGATATCTCCTGTTTTGTTGAGCTTCGGTATTGTATCTTGTTATATTCTTGTTGCCAGTTATTGGAGATACTGCATAGGTTCTTTGATTAGTGAGTATCAAATGACTTGAACCTCGTCACTATTTCACTGAAGTTAGTCTTAATACTTGCTGAATATATGTTGTCCCGTACTCATACTACACTTTTGCACGTTTTTGTGCAGATACGGGTGTTGGAGGTAGCGGGCTTCGAGAGTGAGCTTATGTCTATTCGAGAGGATTACTGCATGGACGCCACAGACCCTTGGAGCTATGTGTAGTTTGACTAGATTAGACCTTAGGCTTCTAATATGTCTTATTTTAATGACATGCTTTGTATGAAACATGTTTAATCATTCTATGACTAAATGAACCTAGTTACTACAATTGATTTAGCTGAAGTCATGCTTTATATGTTGAACACTCATCCGTATCGTTATATTATTATGTCCTTGTGCACCTTCTTGACAAATTATGATCATAAGTCTTTTGATGATAATTTGGCATATTGCA